>NC_091319.1:35262468-35444968 GCF_038502225.1 Cherax quadricarinatus
GTGTTAACCTGGTGACTATATGAGCCAGATGAAGTTGATCCCCAGTGAGCCACAAGCAGACACAAGTGTGTTAACCTCGTGACTATATGAGCCAGATGAAGTTGATCCCCAGTGAGCCACAAGAAGACACAAGTGTGTTAACCTGGTGACTATATGAGCCAGATGAAGTTGATCCCCAGTGAGCCACAAGCAGACACAAGTGTGTTAACCTAGTGACTATATGAGCCAGATGAAGTTGATCCCCAGTGAGCCACAAGCAGACACAAGTGTGTTAACCTGGTGACTATATGAGCCAGATGAAGTTGATCCCCAGTGAACCACAAGCAGACACAAGTGTGTTAACCTGGTGACTATATGAGCCAGATGAAGTTGATCCCCAGTGAGCCACAAGCAGACACAAGTGTGTTAACCTGGTGACTATATGAGCCAGATGAAGTTGATCCCCAGTGAGATACAAGCAGACACAAGTGTGTTAACCTGGTGACTATATGAGCCAGATGAAGTTGATCCCCAGTGAGCCACAAGCAGACACAAGTGTGTTAACCTGGTGACTATATGAGCCAGATGAAGTTGACTCCCAGTGAGCCACAAGCAGACACAAGTGTGTTAACCTGGTGACTATATGAGCCAGATGAAGTTGATCCCCAGTGAGCCACAAGCAGACACAAGTGTGTTAACCTGGTGACTATATGAGCCAAATGAAGTTGATCCCCAGTGAGCCACAAGCAGACACAAGTGTGTTAACCTGGTGACTATATGAGCCAGATGAAGTTGACCCCCAGTGAGCCACAAGCAGACACAAGTGTGTTAACCTGGTGACTATATGAGCCAGATGAAGTTGATCCCCAGTGAGCCACAAGCAGACACAAGTGTGTTAAACCATACCCCCGGCCGGGATTGAACCCGCGGTCATAGAGTCTCAAAACTCCAGCCCGTCGCGCTAACCACTAGACCAGCTAGCCACAATAAGATTCATCCAACTAGGTATATTTCTACACCATAGGAAGGTTAGCACAGGCACCTCTGTGACCACAAATGCAAGTTTTTACAGACGAATCTCCAG
This sequence comes from Cherax quadricarinatus, assembly GCF_038502225.1. Taxonomy (NCBI): domain Eukaryota; kingdom Metazoa; phylum Arthropoda; class Malacostraca; order Decapoda; family Parastacidae; genus Cherax; species Cherax quadricarinatus. The sequence goes on from NC_091319.1 coordinate 35,263,532, forward strand.
CTAGCGTGGCCGTGACGAACTCTAGCTCAAGTCCCTTCACTGCGGTCAACATGACTTAAGAAATCGTAATGACACGATTGCAAATAAACCATACCCCCGGCCGGGATTGAACCCGCGGTCATAGAGTCTCAAAACTCCAGCCCGTCGCGCTAACCACTAGACCAGCTAGCCACAATAAGATTCATCCAACTAGGTATATTTCTACACCATAGGAAGGTTAGCACAGGCACCTCTGTGACCACAAATGCAAGTTTTTACAGACGAATCTCCAGCTAGCGTGGCCGTGACGAACTCTAGCTCAAGTCCCTTCACTGCCGTCAACATGACTTAAGAAATCGTAATGACACGATTGCAAATAAACCATACCCCCGGCCGGGATTGAACCCGCGGTCATAGAGTCTCAAAACTCCAGCCCGTCGCGCTAACCACTAGACCAGCTAGCCACAATAAGATTCATCCAACTAGGTATATTTCTACACCATAGGAAGGTTAGCACAGGCACCTCTGTGACCACAAATGCAAGTTTTTACAGACGAATCTCCAGCTAGCGTGGCCGTGACGAACTCTAGCTCAAGTCCCTTCACTGCCGTCAACATGACTTAAGAAATCGTAATGACACGATTGCAAATAAACCATACCCCCGGCCGGGATTGAACCCGCGGTCATAGAGTCTCAAAACTCCAGCCCGTCGCGCTAACCACTAGACCAGCTAGCCACAATAAGATTCATCCAACTAGGTATATTTCTACACCATAGGAAGGTTAGCACAGGCACCTCTGTGACCACAAATGCAAGTTTTTACAGACGAATCTCCAGCTAGCGTGGCCGTGACGAACTCTAGCTCAAGTCCCTTCACTGCCGTCAACATGACTTAAGAAATCGTAATGACACGATTGCAAATAAACCATACCCCCGGCCGGGATTGAACCCGCGGTCATAGAGTCTCAAAACTCCAGCCCGTCGCGCTAACCACTAGACCAGCTAGCCACAATAAGATTCATCCAACTAGGTATATTTCTACACCATAGGAAGGTTAGCACAGGCACCTCTGTGACCACAAATGCAAGTTTTTACAGACGAATCTCCAGCTAGCGTGGCCGTGACGAACTCTAGCTCAAGTCCCTTCACTGCCGTCAACATGACTTAAGAAATCGTAATGACACGATTGCAAATAAACCATACCCCCGGCCGGGATTGAACCCGCGGTCATAGAGTCTCAAAACTCCAGCCCGTCGCGCTAACCACTAGACCAGCTAGCCACAATAAGATTCATCCAACTAGGTATATTTCTACACCATAGGAAGGTTAGCACAGGCACCTCTGTGACCACAAATGCAAGTTTTTACAGACGAATCTCCAGCTAGCGTGGCCGTGACGAACTCTAGCTCAAGTCCCTTCACTGCCGTCAACATGACTTAAGAAATCGTAATGACACGATTGCAAATAAACCATACCCCCGGCCGGGATTGAACCCGCGGTCATAGAGTCTCAAAACTCCAGCCCGTCGCGCTAACCACTAGACCAGCTAGCCACAATAAGATTCATCCAACTAGGTATATTTCTACACCATAGGAAGGTTAGCACAGGCACCTCTGTGACCACAAATGCAAGTTTTTACAGACGAATCTCCAGCTAGCGTGGCCGTGACGAACTCTAGCTCAAGTCCCTTCACTGCCGTCAACATGACTTAAGAAATCGTAATGACACGATTGCAAATAAACCATACCCCCGGCCGGGATTGAACCCGCGGTCATAGAGTCTCAAAACTCCAGCCCGTCGCGCTAACCACTAGACCAGCTAGCCACAATAAGATTCATCCAACTAGGTATATTTCTACACCATAGGAAGGTTAGCACAGGCGCCTCTGTGACCACAAATGCAAGTTTTTACAGACGAATCTCCAGCTAGCGTGGCCGTGACGAACTCTAGCTCAAGTCCCTTCACTGCCGTCAGCTAGAGTTCGTCACGGCCACGCTAGCTGGAGATTCGTCTGTAAAAACTTGCATTTGTGGTCACAGAGGTGCCTGTGCTAACCTTCCTATGGTGTAGAAATATACCTAGTTGGATGAATCTTATTGTGGCTAGCTGGTCTAGTGGTTAGCGCGACGGGCTGGAGTTTTGAGACTCTATGACCGCGGGTTCAATCCCGGCCGGGGGTATGGTTTATTTGCAATCGTGTCATTACGATTTCTTAAGTCATGTTGACGGCAGTGAAGGGACTTGAGCTAGAGTTCGTCACGGCCACGCTAGCTGGAGATTCGTCTGTAAAAACTTGCATTTGTGGTCACAGAGGTGCCTGTGCTAACCTTCCTATGGTGTAGAAATATACCTAGTTGGATGAATCTTATTGTGGCTAGCTGGTCTAGTGCTTAGCGCGACGGGCTGGAGTTTTGAGACTCTATGACCGCGGGTTCAATCCCGGCCGGGGGTATGGTTTATTTGCAATCGTGTCATTACGATTTCTTAAGTCACAAGTGTGTTAAACTGGTGACTATATGAGCAAGATGAAGTTGATCCCCAGTGAGCCACAAGCAGACACAAGTGTGTTAACCTGGTGACTATATGAGCCAGATGAAGTTGATCCCCAGTGAGCCACAAGCAGACACAAGTGTGTTAACCTGATGACTATATGAGCCAGATGAAGTTGACCCCCAGTGAGCCACAAGAAGACACAAGTGTGTTAACCTGGTGACTATATGAGCCAGATGAAGTTGATCCCCAGTGAGCCACAAGCAGACACAAGTGTGTTAACCTGGTGACTATATGAGCCAGATGAAGTTGATCCCCAGTGAGCCACAAGCAGACATAAGTGTGTTAACCTGGTGACTATATGAGCCAGATGAAGTTGACCCCCAGTGAGCCACAAGCAGACACAAGTGTGTTAACCTGGTGACTATATGAGCCAGATGAAGTTGATCCCCAGTGAGCCACAAGCAGACACAAGTGTGTTAAACTGGTGACTATATGAGCCAGATGAAGTTGATCCCCAGTGAGCCACAAGCAGACACAAGTGTGTTAACCTGGTGACTATATGAGCCAGATGAAGTTGATCCCCAGTGAGCCACAAGCAGACACAAGTGTGTTAACCTGATGACTATATGAGCCAGATGAAGTTGACCCCCAGTGAGCCACAAGAAGACACAAGTGTGTTAACCTGGTGACTATATGAGCCAGATGAAGTTGATCCACAGTGAGCCACAAGCAGACACAAGTGTGTTAACCTGGTGACTATATGAGCCAGATGAAGTTGATCCCCAGTGAGCCACAAGCAGACATAAGTGTGTTAACCTGGTGACTATATGAACCAGATGAAGTTGACCCCCAGTGAGCCACAAGCAGACACAAGTGTGTTAACCTGGTGACTATATGAGCCAGATGAAGTTGATCCCCAGTGAGCCACAAGCAGACACAAGTGTGTTAACCTGGTGACTATATGAGCCAGATGTAGTTGACCCCCAGTGAGCCACAGGCAGACACAAGTGTGTTAACCTGGTGACTATATGAGCCAGATGAAGTTGATCCCCAGTGAGCCACAAGCAGACACAAGTGTGTTAACCTGGTGACTATATGAGCCAGATGAAGTTGATCCCCAGTGAGCCACAAGCAGACACAAGTGTGTTAACCTGGTGACTATATGAGCCAGATGAAGTTCACCCCCAGTGAGCCACAAGCAGACACAAGTGTGTTAACCTGGTGACTATATGAGCCAGATGATGTTGATCCCCAGTGAGCCACAAGCAGACACAAGTGTGTTAACCTGGTGACTATATGAGCCAGATGAAGTTGATCCCCAGTGAGCCACAAGCAGACACAAGTGTGTTAACCTGGTGACTATATGAGCCAGATGAAGTTGACCCCCAGTGAGCCACAGGCAGACACAAGTGTGTTAACCTGGTGACTATATGAGCCAGATGAAGTTGATCCCCAGTGAGCCACAAGCAGACACAAGTGTGTTAACCTGGTGACTATATGAGCCAGATGAAGTTCATCCCCAGTGAGCCACAAGCAGACACAAGTGTGTTAACCTGGTGACTATATGAGCCAGATGAAGTTCACCCCCAGTGAGCCACAAGCAGACACAAGTGTGTTAACCTGGTGACTATATGAGCCAGATGATGTTGATCCCCAGTGAGCCACAAGCAGACACAAGTGTGTTAACCTGGTGACTATATGAGCCAGATGAAGTTGATCCCCAGTGAGCCACAAGCAGACACAAGTGTGTTAACCTGGTGACTATATGAGCCAGATGAAGTTGATCCCCAGTGAGCCACAAGCAGACACAAGTGTGTTAACCTGGTGACTATATGAGCCAGATGAAGTTGATCCCCAGTGAGCCACAAGCAGACACAAGTGTGTTAACCTGGTGACTATATGAGCCAGATGAAGTTGATCCCCAGTGAGCCACAAGAAGACACAAGTGTGTTAACCTGGTGACTATATGAGCCAGATGAAGTTGATCCCCAGTGAGCCACAAGCAGACACAAGTGTGTTAACCTGGTGACTATATGAACCAGATGAAGTTGACCCCCAGTGAGCCACAAACAGACACAAGTGTGTTAACCTGGTGACTATATGAGCCAGATGAAGTTCACCCCCAGTGAGCAACAAGCAGACACAAGTGTGTTAACCTGGTGACTATATGAGCCAGATGATGTTGATCCCCAGTGAGCCACAAGCAGACACAAGTGTGTTAACCTGGTGACTATATGAGCCAGATGAAGTTGATCCCCAGTGAGCCACAAGCAGACACAAATGTGTTAACCTGGTGACTATATGAACCAGATGAAGTTAACCCCCAGTGAGCCACAAGCAGACACAAGTGTGTCAACCTGGTGACTATATGAGCCAGATGAAGTTGATCCCCAGTGAGCCACAAGCAAACACAAGTGTGTTAACCTGGTGACTATATGAGCCAGATGAAGTTGATCCCCAGTGAGCCACAAGCAGACACAAGTGTGTTAACCTGGTGACTATATGAGCCAGATGAAGTTGACCCCCAGTGAGCCACAGGCAGACACAAGTGTGTTAACCTGGTGACTATATGAGCCAGATGAAGTTGATCCCCAGTGAGCCACAAGCAGACACAAGTGTGTTAACCTGGTGACTATATGAGCCAGATGAAGTTGATCCCCAGTGAGCCACAAGCAGACACAAGTGTGTTAACCTGGTGACTATATGAGCCAGATGAAGTTCACCCCCAGTGAGCCACAAGCAGACACAAGTGTGTTAACCTGGTGACTATATGAGCCAGATGATGTTGATCCCCAGTGAGCCACAAGCAGACACAAGTGTGTTAACCTGGTGACTATATGAGCCAGATGAAGATGATCCCCAGTGAGCCACAAGCAGACACAAGTGTGTTAACCTGGTGACTATATGAGCCAGATGAAGTTGATCCCCAGTGAGCCACAAGCAGACACAAGTGTGTTAACCTGGTGACTATATGAGCCAGATGAAGTTGATCCCCAGTGAGCCACAAGCAGACACAAGTGTGTTAACCTGGTGACTATATGAGCCAGATGAAGTTGATCCCCAGTGAGCCACAAGCAGACACAAGTGTGTTAACCTGGTGACTATATGAGCCAGATGAAGTTGATCCCCAGTGAGCCACAAGAAGACACAAGTGTGTTAACCTGGTGACTATATGAGCCAGATGAAGTTGATCCCCAGTGAGCCACAAGCAGACACAAGTGTGTTAACCTGGTGACTATATGAGCCAGATGAAGTTGATCCCCAGTGAGCCACAAGCAGACACAAGTGTGTTAACCTGGTGACTATATGAGCCAGATGAAGTTGATCCCCAGTGAGCCACAAGCAGACACAAGTGTGTTAACCTGGTGACTATATGAGCCAGATGAAGTTGATCCCCAGTGAGCCACAAGCAGACACAAGTGTGTTAACCTGGTGACTATATGAGCCAGATGAAGTTGATCCCCAGTGAGCCACAAGCAGACACAAGTGTGTTAACCTGGTGACTATATGAGCCAGATGAAGTTGATCCCCAGTGAGCCACAAGCAGACACAAGTGTGTTAACCTGGTGACTATATGAGCCAGATGAAGTTGACCCCCAGTGAGCCACAAGCAGACACAAGTGTGTTAACCTGGTGACTATATGAGCCAGATGAAGTTGATCCCCAGTGAGCCACAAGCAGACACAAGTGTGTTAACCTGGTGACTATATGAGCCAGATGAAGTTGATCCCCAGTGAGCCACAAGCAGACACAAGTGTGTTAACCTGGTGACTATATGAGCCAGATGAAGTTGATCCCCAGTGAGCCACAAGCAGACACAAGTGTGTTAACCTGGTGACTATATGAGCCAGATGAAGTTGATCCCCAGTGAGCCACAAGCAGACACAAGTGTGTTAACCTGGTGACTATATGAGCCAGATGAAGTTGATCCCCAGTGAGCCACAAGCAGACACAAGTGTGTTAACCTGGTGACTATATGAGCCAGATGAAGTTGATCCCCAGTGAGCCACAAGCAGACACAAGTGTGTTAACCTGATGACTATATGAGCCAGATGAAGTTGACCCCCAGTGAGCCACAAGAAGACACAAGTGTGTTAACCTGGTGACTATATGAGCCAGATGAAGTTGATCCACAGTGAGCCACATGCAGACACAAGTGTGTTAACCTGGTGACTATATGAGCCAGATGAAGTTGATCCCCAGTGAGCCACAAGCAGACATAAGTGTGTTAACCTGGTGACTATATGAACCAGATGAAGTTGACCCCCAGTGAGCCACAAGCAGACACAAGTGTGTTAACCTGGTGACTATATGAGCCAGATGAAGTTGATCCCCAGTGAGCCACAAGCAGACACAAGTGTGTTAACCTGGTGACTATATGAGCCAGATGAAGTTGACCCCCAGTGAGCCACAGGCAGACACAAGTGTGTTAACCTGGTGACTATATGAGCCAGATGAAGTTGATCCCCAGTGAGCCACAAGCAGACACAAGTGTGTTAACCTGGTGACTATATGAGCCAGATGAAGTTGATCCCCAGTGAGCCACAAGCAGACACAAGTGTGTTAACCTGGTGACTATATGAGCCAGATGAAGTTCACCCCCAGTGAGCCACAAGCAGACACAAGTGTGTTAACCTGGTGACTATATGAGCCAGATGATGTTGATCCCCAGTGAGCCACAAGCAGACACAAGTGTGTTAACCTGGTGACTATATGAGCCAGATGAAGATGATCCCCAGTGAGCCACAAGCAGACACAAGTGTGTTAACCTGGTGACTATATGAGCCAGATGAAGTTGATCCCCAGTGAGCCACAAGCAGACACAAGTGTGTTAACCTGGTGACTATATGAGCCAGATGAAGTTGATCCCCAGTGAGCCACAAGCAGACACAAGTGTGTTAACCTGGTGACTATATGAGCCAGATGAAGTTGATCCCCAGTGAGCCACAAGCAGACACAAGTGTGTTAACCTGGTGACTATATGAGCCAGATGAAGTTGATCCCCAGTGAGCCACAAGAAGACACAAGTGTGTTAACCTGGTGACTATATGAGCCAGATGAAGTTGATCCCCAGTGAGCCACAAGCAGACACAAGTGTGTTAACCTGGTGACTATATGAACCAGATGAAGTTGACCCCCAGTGAGCCACAAGCAGACACAAGTGTGTTAACCTGGTGACTATATGAGCCAGATGAAGTTGATCCCCAGTGAGCCACAAGCAGACACAAATGTGTTAACCTGGTGACTATATGAACCAGATGAAGTTGACCCCCAGTGAGCCACAAGCAGACACAAGTGTGTCAACCTGGTGACTATATGAGCCAGATGAAGTTGATCCCCAGTGAGCCACAAGCAGACACAAGTGTGTTAACCTGGTGACTATATGAGCCAGATGAAGTTGATCCCCAGTGAGCCACAAGCAGACACAAGTGTGTTAACCTGGTGACTATATGAGCCAGATGAAGTTGATCCCCAGTGAGCCACAAGCAGACACAAGTGTGTTAACCTGGTGAGTATATGAGCCAGATGAAGTTGATCCCCAGTGAGCCACAAGCAGACACAAGTGTGTTAACCTGTTTACTATATGAGCCAGATGAAGTTGATCCCCAGTGAGCCACAAGCAGACACAAGTGTGTTAACCTGGTGACTATATAAGCCAGATGAAGTTGATCCCCAGTGAGCCACAAGCAGACACAAGTGTGTTAACCTGGTGACTATATGAGCCAGATGAAGTTGATCCCCAGTGAGCCACAAGCAGACACAAGTGTGTTAACCTGTTTACTATATGAGCCAGATGAAGTTGATCCCCAGTGAGCCACAAGAAGACACAAGTGTGTTAACCTGGTGACTCTATGAGCCAGATGAAGTTGATCCCCAGTGAGCCACAAGCAGACACAAGTGTGTTAACCTGGTGACTATATGAACCAGATGAAGTTGATCCCCAGTGAGCCACAAGCAGACACAAATGTGTTAACCTGGTGACTATATGAACCAGATGAAGTTGACCCCCAGTGAGCCACAAGCAGACACAAGTGTGTCAACCTGGTGACTATATGAGCCAGATGAAGTTGATCCCCAGTGAGCCACAAGCAGACACAAGTGTGTTAACCTGGTGACTATATGAGCCAGATGAAGTTGACCCCCAGTGAGCCACAATCAGACACAAGTGTGTTAACCTGGTGACTATATGAGCCAGATGAAGTTGATCCCCAGTGAGCCACAAGCAGACACAAGTGTGTTAACCTGGTGAGTATATGAGCCAGATGAAGTTGATCCCCAGTGAGCCACAAGCAGACACAAGTGTGTTAACCTGGTGACTATATGAGCCAGATGAAGTTGATCCCCATTGAGCCACAAGCAGACACAAGTGTGTTAACCTGGTGACTATATGAGCCAGATGAAGTTGATCCCCAGTGAGCCACAAGCAGACACAAGTGTGTTAACCTGGTGACTATATGAGCCAGATGAAGTTGATCCCTAGTGAGCCACAAGCAGACACAAGTGTGTTAACCTGGTGACTATATGAGCCAGATGAAGTTGATCCCCAGTGAGCCACAAGCAGACACAAGTGTGTTAACCTGGTGACTATATGAGCCAGATGAAGTTGATCCCCAGTGAGCCACAAGCAGACACAAGTGTGTTAACCTGGTGACTATATGAGCCAGATGAAGTTGATCCCCAGTGAGCCACAAGCAGACACAAGTGTGTTAACCTGGTGACTATATGAGCCAGATGAAGTTGATCCCCAGTGAGCCACAAGAAGACACAAGTGTGTTAACCTGGTGACTATATGAGCCAGATGAAGTTGATCCCCAGTGAGCCACAAGCAGACACAAGTGTGTTAACCTGGTGACTATATGAGCCAGATGAAGTTGATCCCCAGTGAGCCACAAGCAGACACAAGTGTGTTAACCTGGTGACTATATGAGCCAGATGAAGTTGATCCCCAGTGAGCCACAAGCAGACACAAGTGTGTTAACCTGGTGACTATATGAGCCAGATGAAGTTGATCCCCAGTGAGCCACAAGCAGACACAAGTGTGTTAACCTGGTGACTATATGAGCCAGATGAAGTTGATCCCCAGTGAGCCACAAGCAGACACAAGTGTGTTAACCTGGTGACTATATGAGCCAGATGAAGTTGATCCCCAGTGAGCCACAAGCAGACACAAGTGTGTTAACCTGGTGACTATATGAGCCAGATGAAGTTGACCCCCAGTGAGCCACAAGCAGACACAAGTGTGTTAACCTGGTGACTATATGAGCCAGATGAAGTTGATCCCCAGTGAGCCACAAGCAGACACAAGTGTGTTAACCTGGTGACTATATGAGCCAAATGAAGTTGATCCCAAGTGAGCCACAAGCAGACACAAGTGTGTTAACCTGGTGACTATATGAGCAAGATGAAGTTGACCCCCAGTGAGCCACAAGCAGACACAAGTGTGTTAACCTGGTGACTATATGAGCCAGATGAAGTTGATCCCCAGTGAGCCACAAGCAGACACAAGTGTGTTAACCTGGTGACTATATGAGCCAGATGAAGTTGATCCCCAGTGAGCCACAAGCAGACACAAGTGTGTTAACCTGGTGACTATATGAGCAAGATGAAGTTGATCCCCAGTGAGCCACAAGCAGACACAAGTGTGTTAACCTGTTTACTATATGAGCCAGATGAAGTTGATCCCCAGTGAGCCACAAGCAGACACAAGTGTGTTAACCTGGTGACTATATGAGCCAGATGAAGTTGATCCCCAGTGAGCCACAAGCAGACACAAGTGTGTTAACCTGGTGACTATATGAGCCAGATGAAGTTGATCCCCAGTGAGCCACAAGCAGACACAAGTGTGTTAACCTGTTGACTATATGAGCCAGATGAAGTTGATCCCCAGTGAGCCACAAGAAGACACAAGTGTGTTAACCTGGTGACTATATGAGCCAGATGAAGTTGATCCCCAGTGAGCCACAAGCAGACACAAGTGTGTTAACCTGGTGACTATATGAACCAGATGAAGTTGATCCCCAGTGAGCCACAAGCAGACACAAGTGTGTTAACCTGGTGACTATATGAACCAGATGAAGTTGACCCCCAGTGAGCCACAAGCAGACACAAGTGTGTTAACCTGGTGACTATATGAGCCAGATGAAGTTGATCCCCAGTGAGCCACAAGCAGACACAAGTGTGTTAACCTGGTGACTATATGAGCCAGATGAAGTTGACCCCCAGTGAGCCACAAGCAGACACAAGTGTGTTAACCTGGTGACTATATGAGCCAGATGAAGTTGATCCCCAGTGAGCCACAAGCAGACACAAGTGTGTTAACCTGGTGACTATATGAGCCAGATGAAGTTGATCCCCAGTGAGCCACAAGCAGACACAAGTGTGTTAACCTGGTGACTATATGAGCCAGATAGTGAGCCACAAGCAGACACAAGTGTGTTAACCTGGTGACTATATGAGCCAGAAGTTGATCCCCAGTGAGCCACAAGCAGACACAAGTGTGTTAACCTGGTGACTATATGAGCCAGATGAAGTTGATCCCCAGTGAGCCACAAGCAGACACAAGTGTGTTAACCTGGTGACTATATGAGCCAGATGAAGTTGATCCCCAGTGAGCCACAAGCAGACACAAGTGTGTTAACCTGGTGACTATATGAGCCAGATGAAGTTGATCCCCAGTGAGCCACAAGCAGACACAAGTGTGTTAACCTGGTGACTATATGAGCCAGATGAAGTTGATCCCCAGTGAGCCACAAGCAGACACAAGTGTGTTAACCTGGTGACTATATGAGCCAGATGAAGTTGATCCCCAGTGAGCCACAAGCAGACACAAGTGTGTTAACCTGGTGACTATATGAGCCAGATGAAGTTGATCCCCAGTGAGCCACAAGCAGACACAAGTGTGTTAACCTGGTGACTATATGAGCCAGATGAAGTTGATCCCCAGTGAGCCACAAGCAGACACAAGTGTGTTAACCTGGTGACTATATGAGCCAGATGAAGTTGATCCCCAGTGAGCCACAAGCAGACACAAGTGTGTTAACCTGGTGACTATATGAGCCAGATGAAGTTGATCCCCAGTGAGCCACAAGCAGACACAAGTGTGTTAACCTGGTGACTATATGAGCCAGATGAAGTTGATCCCCAGTGAGCCACAAGCAGACACAAGTGTGTTAACCTGGTGACTATATGAGCCAGATGAAGTTGATCCCCAGTGAGCCACAAGCAGACACAAGTGTGTTAACCTGGTGACTATATGAGCCAGATGAAGTTGATCCCCAGTGAGCCACAAGCAGACACAAGTGTGTTAACCTGGTGACTATATGAGCCAGATGAAGTTGATCCCCAGTGAGCCACAAGCAGACACAAGTGTGTTAACCTGGTGACTATATGAGCCAGATGAAGTTGATCCCCAGTGAGCCACAAGCAGACACAAGTGTGTTAACCTGGTGACTATATGAGCCAGATGAAGTTGATCCCCAGTGAGCCACAAGCAGACACAAGTGTGTTAACCTGGTGACTATATGAGCCAGATGAAGTTGAACCCCAGTGAGCCACAAGCAGACACAAGTGTGTTAACCTGGTGACTATATGAGCCAGATGAAGTTGATCCCCAGTGAGCCACAAGCAGACACAAGTGTGTTAACCTGGTGACTATATGAGCCAGATGAAGTTGATCCCCAGTGAGCCACAAGCAGACACAAGTGTGTTAACCTGGTGACTATATGAGCCAGATGAAGTTGATCCCCAGTGAGCCACAAGCAGACACAAGTGTGTTAACCTGGTGACTATATGAGCCAGATGAAGTTGATCCCCAGTGAGCCACAAGCAGACACAAGTGTGTTAACCTGGTGACTATATGAGCCAGATGAAGTTGATCCCCAGTGAGCCACAAGCAGACACAAGTGTGTTAACCTGGTGACTATATGAGCCAGATGAAGTTGACCCCCAGTGAGCCACAAGCAGACACAAGTGTGTTAACCTGGTGACTATATGAGCCAGATGAAGTTGATCCCCAGTGAGCCACAAGCAGACACAAGTGTGTTAACCTGGTGACTATATGAGCCAGATGAAGTTGATCCCCAGTGAGCCACAAGCAGACACAAGTGTGTTAACCTGGTGACTATATGAGCCAGATGAAGTTGATCCCCAGTGAGCCACAAGCAGACACAAGTGTGTTAACCTGGTGACTATATGAGCCAGATGAAGTTGATCCCCAGTGAGCCACAAGCAGACACAAGTGTGTTAACCTGGTGACTATATGAGCCAGATGAAGTTGATCCCCAGTGAGCCACAAGCAGACACAAGTGTGTTAACCTGGTGACTATATGAGCCAGATGAAGTTGATCCCCAGTGAGCCACAAGCAGACACAAGTGTGTTAACCTGGTGACTATATGAGCCAGATGAAGTTGATCCCCAGTGAGCCACAAGCAGACACAAGTGTGTTAACCTGGTGACTATATGAGCCAGATGAAGTTGATCCCCAGTGAGCCACAAGCAGACACAAGTGTGTTAACCTGGTGACTATATGAGCCAGATGAAGTTGATCCCCAGTGAGCCACAAGCAGACACAAGTGTGTTAACCTGGTGACTATATGAGCCAGATGAAGTTGATCCCCAGTGAGCCACAAGCAGACACAAGTGTGTTAACCTGGTGACTATATGAGCCAGATGAAGTTGATCCCCAGTGAGCCACAAGCAGACACAAGTGTGTTAACCTGGTGACTATATGAGCCAGATGAAGTTGATCCCCAGTGAGCCACAAGCAGACACAAGTGTGTTAACCTGGTGACTATATGAGCCAGATGAAGTTGATCCCCAGTGAGCCACAAGCAGACACAAGTGTGTTAACCTGGTGACTATATGAGCCAGATGAAGTTGATCCCCAGTGAGCCACAAGCAGACACAAGTGTGTTAACCTGGTGACTATATGAGCCAGATGAAGTTGATCCCCAGTGAGCCACAAGCAGACACAAGTGTGTTAACCTGGTGACTATATGAGCCAGATGAAGTTGATCCCCAGTGAGCCACAAGCAGACACAAGTGTGTTAACCTGGTGACTATATGAGCCAGATGAAGTTGATCCCCAGTGAGCCACAAGCAGACACAAGTGTGTTAACCTGGTGACTATATGAGCCAGATGAAGTTGATCCCCAGTGAGCCACAAGCAGACACAAGTGTGTTAACCTGGTGACTATATGAGCCAGATGAAGTTGATCCCCAGTGAGCCACAAGCAGACACAAGTGTGTTAACCTGGTGACTATATGAGCCAGATGAAGTTGATCCCCAGTGAGCCACAAGCAGACACAAGTGTGTTAACCTGGTGACTATATGAGCCAGATGAAGTTGATCCCCAGTGAGCCACAAGCAGACACAAGTGTGTTAACCTGGTGACTATATGAGCCAGATGAAGTTGATCCCCAGTGAGCCACAAGCAGACACAAGTGTGTTAACCTGGTGACTATATGAGCCAGATGAAGTTGATCCCCAGTGAGCCACAAGCAGACACAAGTGTGTTAACCTGGTGACTATATGAGCCAGATGAAGTTGATCCCCAGTGAGCCACAAGCAGACACAAGTGTGTTAACCTGGTGACTATATGAGCCAGATGAAGTTGATCCCCAGTGAGCCACAAGCAGACACAAGTGTGTTAACCTGGTGACTATATGAGCCAGATGAAGTTGATCCCCAGTGAGCCACAAGCAGACACAAGTGTGTTAACCTGGTGACTATATGAGCCAGATGAAGTTGATCCCCAGTGAGCCACAAGCAGACACAAGTGTGTTAACCTGGTGACTATATGAGCCAGATGAAGTTGATCCCCAGTGAGCCACAAGCAGACACAAGTGTGTTAACCTGGTGACTATATGAGCCAGATGAAGTTGATCCCCAGTGAGCCACAAGCAGACACAAGTGTGTTAACCTGGTGACTATATGAGCCAGATGAAGTTGATCCCCAGTGAGCCACAAGCAGACACAAGTGTGTTAACCTGGTGACTATATGAGCCAGATGAAGTTGATCCCCAGTGAGCCACAAGCAGACACAAGTGTGTTAACCTGGTGACTATATGAGCCAGATGAAGTTGATCCCCAGTGAGCCACAAGCAGACACAAGTGTGTTAACCTGGTGACTATATGAGCCAGATGAAGTTGATCCCCAGTGAGCCACAAGCAGACACAAGTGTGTTAACCTGGTGACTATATGAGCCAGATGAAGTTGATCCCCAGTGAGCCACAAGCAGACACAAGTGTGTTAACCTGGTGACTATATGAGCCAGATGAAGTTGATCCCCAGTGAGCCACAAGCAGACACAAGTGTGTTAACCTGGTGACTATATGAGCCAGATGAAGTTGATCCCCAGTGAGCCACAAGCAGACACAAGTGTGTTAACCTGGTGACTATATGAGCCAGATGAAGTTGATCCCCAGTGAGCCACAAGCAGACACAAGTGTGTTAACCTGGTGACTATATGAGCCAGATGAAGTTGATCCCCAGTGAGCCACAAGCAGACACAAGTGTGTTAACCTGGTGACTATATGAGCCAGATGAAGTTGATCCCCAGTGAGCCACAAGCAGACACAAGTGTGTTAACCTGGTGACTATATGAGCCAGATGAAGTTGATCCCCAGTGAGCCACAAGCAGACACAAGTGTGTTAACCTGGTGACTATATGAGCCAGATGAAGTTGATCCCCAGTGAGCCACAAGCAGACACAAGTGTGTTAACCTGGTGACTATATGAGCCAGATGAAGTTGATCCCCAGTGAGCCACAAGCAGACACAAGTGTGTTAACCTGGTGACTATATGAGCCAGATGAAGTTGATCCCCAGTGAGCCACAAGCAGACACAAGTGTGTTAACCTGGTGACTATATGAGCCAGATGAAGTTGATCCCCAGTGAGCCACAAGCAGACACAAGTGTGTTAACCTGGTGACTATATGAGCCAGATGAAGTTGAGCCCCAGTGAGCCACAAGCAGACACAAGTGTGTTAACCTGGTGACTATATGAGCCAGATGAAGTTGATCCCCAGTGAGCCACAAGCAGACACAAGTGTGTTAACCTGGTGACTATATGAGCCAGATGAAGTTGATCCCCAGTGAGCCACAAGCAGACACAAGTGTGTTAACCTGGTGACTATATGAGCCAGATGAAGTTGATCCCCAGTGAGCCACAAGCAGACACAAGTGTGTTAACCTGGTGACTATATGAGCCAGATGAAGTTGACCCCCAGTGAGCCACAAGCAGACACAAGTGTGTTAACCTGGTGACTATATGAGCCAGATGAAGTTGATCCCCAGTGAGCCACAAGCAGACACAAGTGTGTTAACCTGGTGAGTATATGAGCCAGATGAAGTTGATCCCCAGTGAGCCACAAGCAGACACAAGTGTGTTAACCTGGTGAGTATATGAGCAAGATGAAGTTGATCCCCAGTGAGCCACAAGCAGACACAAGTGTGTTAACCTGTGACTATATGACAGATGAAGTTGATATGAGCCACCAGACACAAGTGTGTTAACCTGGTGACTATATGAGCCAGATGAAGTTCCCCAGTGAGCCACAAGCAGACACAAGTGTGTTAACCTGGTGACTATATGAGCCAGATGAAGTTGATCCCCAGTGAGCCACAAGCAGAGACAAGTGTGTTAACCTGGTGACTATATGAGCCAGATGAAGTTGACCCCCAGTGAGCCACAAGCAGACACAAGTGTGTTAACCTGGTGACTATATGAGCCAGATGAAGTTGATCCCCAGTGAGCCACAAGCAGACACAAGTGTGTTAACCTGGTGACTATATGAGCCAGATGAAGTTGATCCCCAGTGAGCCACAAGCAGACACAAGTGTGTTAACCTGGTGACTATATGAGCCAGATGAAGTTGATCCCCAGTGAGCCACAAGCAGACACAAGTGTGTTAACCTGGTGACTATATGAGCCAGATGAAGTTGATCCCCAGTGAGCCACAAGCAGACACAAGTGTGTTAACCTGGTGACTATATGAGCCAGATGAAGTTGATCCCCAGTGAGCCACAAGCAGACACAAGTGTGTTAACCTGGTGACTATATGAGCCAGATGAAGTTGATCCCCAGTGAGCCACAAGCAGACACAAGTGTGTTAACCTGGTGACTATATGAGCCAGATGAAGTTGATCCCCAGTGAGCCACAAGCAGACACAAGTGTGTTAACCTGGTGACTATATGAGCCAGATGAAGTTGATCCCCAGTGAGCCACAAGCAGACACAAGTGTGTTAACCTGGTGACTATATGAGCAAGATGAAGTTGATCCCCAGTGAACCACAAGCAGACACAAGTGTGTTAACCTGGTGACTATATGAGCCAGATGAAGTTGATCCCCAGTGAGCCACAAGCAGACACAAGTGTGTTAACCTGGTGACTATATGAGCCAGATGAAGTTGATCCCCAGTGAGCCACAAGCAGACACAAGTGTGTTAACCTGGTGACTATATGAGCCAGATGAAGTTGATCCCCAGTGAGCCACAAGCAGACACAAGTGTGTTAACCTGGTGACTATATGAGCCAGATGAAGTTGATCCCCAGTGAGCCACAAGCAGACACAAGTGTGTTAACCTGGTGACTATATGAGCCAGATGAAGTTGATCCCCAGTGAGCCACAAGCAGACACAAGTGTGTTAACCTGGTGACTATATGAGCCAGATGAAGTTGATCCCCAGTGAGCCACAAAGACACAAGTGTGTTAACCTGGTGACTATATGAGCCAGATGAAGTTGATCCCCAGTGAGCCACAAGCAGACACAAGTGTGTTAACCTGGTGACTATATGAGCCAGATGAAGTTGATCCCCAGTGAGCCACAAGCAGACACAAGTGTGTTAACCTGGTGACTATATGAGCCAGATGAAGTTGATCCCCAGTGAGCCACAAGCAGACACAAGTGTGTTAACCTGGTGACTATATGAGCCAGATGAAGTTGATCCCCAGTGAGCCACAAGCAGACACAAGTGTGTTAACCTGGTGACTATATGAGCCAGATGAAGTTGATCCCCAGTGAGCCACAAGCAGACACAAGTGTGTTAACCTGGTGACTATATGAGCCAGATGAAGTTGATCCCCAGTGAGCCACAAGCAGACACAAGTGTGTTAACCTGGTGACTATATGAGCCAGATGAAGTTGACCCCCAGTGAGCCACAAGCAGACACAAGTGTGTTAACCTGGTGACTATATGAGCCAGATGAAGTTGATCCCCAGTGAGCCACAAGCAGACACAAGTGTGTTAACCTGGTGACTATATGAGCCAGATGAAGTTGATCCCCAGTGAGCCACAAGCAGACACAAGTGTGTTAACCTGGTGACTATATGAGCCAGATGAAGTTGATCCCCAGTGAGCCACAAGCAGACACAAGTGTGTTAACCTGGTGACTATATGAGCCAGATGAAGTTGATCCCCAGTGAGCCACAAGCAGACACAAGTGTGTTAACCTGGTGACTATATGAGCCAGATGAAGTTGATCCCCAGTGAGCCACAAGCAGACACAAGTGTGTTAACCTGGTGACTATATGAGCCAGATGAAGTTGATCCCCAGTGAGCCACAAGCAGACACAAGTGTGTTAACCTGGTGACTATATGAGCCAGATGAAGTTGATCCCCAGTGAGCCACAAGCAGACACAAGTGTGTTAACCTGGTGACTATATGAGCCAGATGAAGTTGATCCCCAGTGAGCCACAACCAGACACAAGTGTGTTAACCTGGTGACTATATGAGCCAGATGAAGTTGATCCCCAGTGAGCCACAAGACACAGACTATATGAGCCAAGTGAGCCACAAGCAGACACAAGTGTGTTAACCTGGTGACTATATGAGCCAGATGAAGTTGACCCCCAGTGAGCCACAAGCAGACACAAGTGTGTTAACCTGGTGACTATATGAGCCAGATGAAGTTGACCCCCAGTGAGCCACAAGCAGACACAAGTGTGTTAACCTGGTGACTATATGAGCCAGATGAAGTTGATCCCCAGTGAGCCACAAGCAGACACAAGTGTGTTAACCTGGTGACTATATGAGCCAGATGAAGTTGATCCCCAGTGAGCCACAAGCAGACACAAGTGTGTTAACCTGGTGACTATATGAGCCAGATGAAGTTGATCCCCAGTGAGGCACAAGCAGACACAAGTGTGTTAACCTGGTGACTATATGAGCCAGATGAAGTTGATCCCCAGTGAGCCACAAGCAGACACAAGTGTGTTAACCTGGTGACTATATGAGCCAGATGAAGTTGATCCCCAGTGAGCCACAAGCAGACACAAGTGTGTTAACCTGGTGACTATATGAGCCAGATGAAGTTGATCCCCAGTGAGCCACAAGCAGACACAAGTGTGTTAACCTTGTGACTATATGAGCCAGATGAAGTTGATCCCCAGTGAGCCACAAGCAGACACAAGTGTGTTAACCTGGTGACTATATGAGCCAGATGAAGTTGATCCCCAGTGAGCCACAAGCAGACACAAGTGTGTTAACCTGGTGACTATATGAGCCAGATGAAGTTGATCCCCAGTGAGCCACAAGCAGACACAAGTGTGTTAACCTGTTTACTATATGAGCCAGATGAAGTTGATCCCCAGTGAGCCACAAGAAGACACAAGTGTATACCTGGTGACTCTATGACATGAAGTTGATCCCCAGTGAGCCACAAGCAGACACAAGTGTGTTAACCTGGTGACTATATGAACCAGATGAAGTTGATCCCCAGTGAGCCACAAGCAGACACAAATGTGTTAACCTGGTGACTATATGAACCAGATGAAGTTGACCCCCAGTGAGCCACAAGCAGACACAAGTGTGTCAACCTGGTGACTATATGAGCCAGATGAAGTTGATCCCCAGTGAGCCACAAGCAGACACAAGTGTGTTAACCTGGTGACTATATGAGCCAGATGAAGTTGACCCCCAGTGAGCCACAATCAGACACAAGTGTGTTAACCTGGTGACTATATGAGCCAGATGAAGTTGATCCCCAGTGAGCCACAAGCAGACACAAGTGTGTTAACCTGGTGAGTATATGAGCCAGATGAAGTTGATCCCCAGTGAGCCACAAGCAGACACAAGTGTGTTAACCTGGTGACTATATGAGCCAGATGAAGTTGATCCCCATTGAGCCACAAGCAGACACAAGTGTGTTAACCTGGTGACTATATGAGCCAGATGAAGTTGATCCCCAGTGAGCCACAAGCAGACACAAGTGTGTTAACCTGGTGACTATATGAGCCAGATGAAGTTGATCCCTAGTGAGCCACAAGCAGACACAAGTGTGTTAACCTGGTGACTATATGAGCCAGATGAAGTTGTTCCCCAGTGAGCCACAAGCAGACACAAGTGTGTTAACCTGGTGACTATATGAGCCAGATGAAGTTGACCCCCAGTGAGCCACAAGCAGACACAAGTGTGTTAACCTGGTGACTATATGAGCCAGATGAAGTTGATCCCCAGTGAGCCACAAGCAGACACAAGTGTGTTAACCTGGTGACTATATGAGCCAGATGAAGTTGATCCCCAGTGAGCCACAAGCAGACACAAGTGTGTTAACCTGGTGACTATATGAGCCAGATGAAGTTGACCCCCCGTGAGCCACAAGCAGACACAAGTGTGTTAACCTGGTGACTATATGAGCCAGATGAAGTTGATCCCCAGTGAGCCACAAGCAGACACAAGTGTGTTAAACTGGTGACTATATGAGCCAGATGAAGTTGATCCCCAGTGAGCCACAAGCAGACACAAGTGTATTAACCTGGTGACTATATGAGCCAGATGAAGTTGATCCCCAGTGAGCCACAAGCAGACACAAGTGTGTTAACCTGATGACTATATGAGCCAGATGTAGTTGACCCCCAGTGAGCCACAAGAAGACACAAGTGTGTTAACCTGGTGACTATATGAGCCAGATGAAGTTGATCCCCAGTGAGCCACAAGCAGACACAAGTGTGTTAACCTGGTGACTATATGAGCCAGATGAAGTTGATCCCCAGTGAGCCACAAGCAGACATAAGTGTGTTAACCTGGTGACTATATGAACCAGATGAAGTTGACCCCCAGTGAGCCACAAGCAGACACAAGTGTGTTAACCTGGTGACTATATGAGCCAGATGAAGTTGATCCCCAGTGAGCCACAAGCAGACACAAGTGTGTTAACCTGGTGACTATATGAGCCAGATGTAGTTGATCCCCAGTGAGCCACAAGCAGACACAAGTGTGTTAACCTGGTGACTATATGAGCCAGATGAAGTTGATCCCCAGTGAGCCACAAGCAGACACAAGTGCGTTAACCTGGTGGCTATATGAGCCAGATGAAGTTGACCCCCAGTGAGCCACTGGCAGACACAAGTGTGTTAACCTGGTGACTATATGAGCCAGATGAAGTTGATCCCCAGTGAGCCACAAGCAGACACAAGTGTGTTAACCTGGTGACTATATGAGCCAGATGAAGTTGATCCCCAGTGAGCCACAAGCAGACACAAGTGTGTTAACCTGGTGATTATATGAGCCAGATGAAGTTCACCCCCAGTGAGCCACAAGCAGACACAAGTGTGTTAACCTGGTGACTATATGAGCCAGATGATGTTGATCCCCAGTGAGCCACAAGCAGACACAAGTGTGTTAACCTGGTGACTATATGAGCCATATGAAGATGATCCCCAGTGAGCCACAAGCAGACACAAGTGTGTTAACCTGGTGACTATATGAGCCAGATGAAGTTGATCCCCAGTGAGCCACAAGCAGACACAAGTGTGTTAACCTGGTGACTATATGAGCCAGATGAAGTTGATCCCCAGTGAGCCACAAGCAGACACAAGTGTGTTAACCTGGTGACTATATGAGCCAGATGAAGTTGATCCCCAGTGAGCCACAAGCAGACACAAGTGTGTTAACCTGGTGACTATATGAGCCAGATGAAGTTGATCCCCAGTGAGCCACAAGAAGACACAAGTGTGTTAACCTGGTGACTATATGAGCCAGATGAAGTTGATCCCCAGTGAGCCACAAGCAGACACAAGTGTGTTAACCTGGTGACTATATGAACCAGATGAAGTTGACCCCCAGTGAGCCACAAGCAGACACAAGTGTGTTAACCTGGTGACTATATGAGCCAGATGAAGTTGATCCCCAGTGAGCCACAAGCAGACACAAATGTGTTAACCTGGTGACTATATGAACCAGATGAAGTTGACCCCCAGTGAGCCACAAGCAGACACAAGTGTGTCAACCTGGTGACTATATGAGCCAGATGAAGTTGATCCCCAGTGAGCCACAAGCAGACACAAGTGTGTTAACCTGGTGATTATATGAGCCAGATGAAGTTGATCCCCAGTGAGCCACAAGCAGACACAAGTGTGTTAACCTTGTGAGTATATGAGCCAGATGAAGTTGACCCCCAGTGAGCCACAGGCAGACACAAGTGTGTTAACCTGGTGACTATATGAGCCAGATGAAGTTGATCCCCAGTGAGCCACAAGCAGACACAAGTGTGTTAACCTGGTGACTATATGAGCCAGATGAAGTTGATCCCCAGTGAGCCACAAGCAGACACAAGTGTGTTAACCTGGTGACTATATGAGCCAGATGAAGTTCACCCCCAGTGAGCCACAAGCAGACACAAGTGTGTTAACCTGGTGACTATATGAGCCAGATGATGTTGATCCCCAGTGAGCCACAAGCAGACACAAGTGTGTTAACCTGGTGACTATATGAGCCAGATGAAGTTGATCCCCAGTGAGCCACAAGCAGACACAAGTGTGTTAACCTGGTGACTATATGAGCCAGATGAAGTTGATCCCCAGTGAGCCACAACCAGACACAAGTGTGTTAACCTGGTGACTATATGAGCCAGATGAAGTTGATCCCCAGTGAGCCACAAGAAGACACAAGTGTGTTAACCTGGTGACTATATGAGCCAGATGAAGTTAATCCCCAGTGAGCCACAAGCAGACACAAGTGTGTTAACCTGGTGACTATATGAACCAGATGAAGTTGACCCCCAGTGAGCCACAAGCAGACACAAGTGTGTTATCCTGGTGACTATATGAGCCAGATGAAGTTGATCCCCAGTGAGCCACAAGCAGACACAAATGTGTTAACCTGGTGACTATATGAACCAGATGAAGTTGACCCCCAGTGAGCCACAAGCAGACACAAGTGTGTCAACCTGGTGACTATATGAGCCAGATGAAGTTGATCCCCAGTGAGCCACAAGCAGACACAAGTGTGTTAACCTGGTGACTATATGAGCCAGATGAAGTTGACCCCCAGTGAGCTACAAGCAGACACAAGTGTGTTAACCTGGAGACTATATGAGCCAGATGAAGTTGATCCCCAGTGAGCCACAAGCAGACACAAGTGTGTTAACCTGGTGAGTATATGAGCCAGATGAAGTTGATCCCCAGTGAGCCACAAGCAGACACAAGTGTGTTAACCTGTTTACTATATGAGCCAGATGAAGTTGATCCCCAGTGAGCCACAAGCAGACACAAGTATGTTAACCTGGTGACTATATGAGCCAGATGAAGTTGATCCCCAGTGAGCCACAAGCAGACACAAGTGTGTTAACCTGGTGACTATATGAGCCAGATGAAGTTGATCCCCAGTGAGCCACAAGCAGACACAAGAGTGTTAACCTGGTGACTATATGAGCCAGATGAAGTTGATCCCCAGTGAGCCACAAGCAGACACAAGTTTGTTAACCTTGTGACTATATGAGCCAGATGAAGTTGACCCCCAGTGAGCCACAAGCAGACACAAGTGTGTTAACCTGGTGGCTATATGAGCCAGATGAAGTTGACCCCCAGTGAGCCACAAGCAGACACAAGTGTGTTAACCTGGTGACTATATGAGCCAGATGTAGTTGATCCCCAGTGAGCCACAAGCAGACACAAGTGTGTTAACCTGGTGACTATATGAGCCAGATGAAGTTGATCCCCAGTGAGCCACAAGCAGACACAAGTGTGTTAACCTGGTGGCTATATGAGCCAGATGAAGTTGACCCCCAGTGAGCCACTGGCAGACACAAGTGTGTTAACCTGGTGACTATATGAGCCAGATGAAGTTGATCCCCAGTGAGCCACAAGCAGACACAAGTGTGTTAACCTGGTGACTATATGAGCCAGATGAAGTTGATCCCCAGTGAGCCACAAGCAGACACAAGTGTGTTAACCTGGTGATTATATGAGCCAGATGAAGTTCACCCCCAGTGAGCCACAAGCAGACACAAGTGTGTTAACCTGGTGACTATATGAGCCAGATGATGTTGATCCCCAGTGAGCCACAAGCAGACACAAGTGTGTTAACCTGGTGACTATATGAGCCATATGAAGATGATCCCCAGTGAGCCACAAGCAGACACAAGTGTGTTAACCTGGTGACTATATGAGCCAGATGAAGTTGATCCCCAGTGAGCCACAAGCAGACACAAGTGTGTTAACCTGGTGACTATATGAGCCAGATGAAGTTGATCCCCAGTGAGCCACAAGCAGACACAAGTGTGTTAACCTTGTGACTATATGAGCCAGATGAAGTTGATCCCCAGTGAGCCACAAGCAGACACAAGTGTGTTAACCTGGTGACTATATGAGCCAGATGAAGTTGATCCCCAGTGAGCCACAAGAAGACACAAGTGTGTTAACCTGGTGACTATATGAGCCAGATGAAGTTGATCCCCAGTGAGCCACAAGCAGACACAAGTGTGTTAACCTGGTGACTATATGAACCAAATGAAGTTGACCCCCAGTGAGCCACAAGCAGACACAAGTGTGTTAACCTGGTGACTATATGAGCCAGATGAAGTTGATCCCCAGTGAGCCACAAGCAGACACAAATGTGTTAACCTGGTGACTATATGAACCAGATGAAGTTGACCCCCAGTGAGCCACAAGCAGACACAAGTGTGTCAACCTGGTGACTATATGAGCCAGATGAAGTTGATCCCCAGTGAGCCACAAGCAGACACAAGTGTGTTAACCTGGTGATTATATGAGCCAGATGAAGTTGATCCCCAGTGAGCCACAAGCAGACACAAGTGTGTTAACCTGGTGAGTATATGAGCGAGATGAAGTTGACCCCCAGTGAGCCACAGGCAGACACAAGTGTGTTAACCTGGTGACTATATGAGCCAGATGAAGTTGATCCCCAGTGAGCCACAAGCAGACACTAGTGTGTTAACCTGGTGACTATATGAGCCAGATGAAGTTGATCCCCAGTGAGCCACAAGCAGACACAAGTGTGTTAACCTGGTGACTATATGAGCCAGATGAAGTTCACCCCCAGTGAGCCACAAGCAGACACAAGTGTGTTAACCTGGTGACTATATGAGCCAGATGATGTTGATCCCCAGTGAGCCACAAGCAGACACAAGTGTGTTAACCTGGTGACTATATGAGCCAGATGAAGTTGATCCCCAGGGAGCCACAAGCAGACACAAGTGTGTTAACCTGGTGACTATATGAGCCAGATGAAGTTGATCCCCAGTGAGCCA
Organism: Cherax quadricarinatus; assembly: GCF_038502225.1. NCBI lineage: Eukaryota > Metazoa > Arthropoda > Malacostraca > Decapoda > Parastacidae > Cherax > Cherax quadricarinatus. The sequence continues at coordinate 35,288,499 of NC_091319.1, forward strand.
CAACCAGACACAAGTGTGTTAACCTGGTGACTATATGAGCCAGATGAAGTTGATCCCCAGTGAGCCACAAGAAGACACAAGTGTGTTAACCTGGTGACTATATGAGTCAGATGAAGTTGATCCCCAGTGAGCCACAAGCAGACACAAGTGTGTTAACCTGGTGACTATATGAACCAGATGAAGTTGACCCCCAGTGAGCCACAAGCAGACACAAGTGTGTTATCCTGGTGACTATATGAGCCAGATGAAGTTGATCCCCAGTGAGCCACAAGCAGACACAAATGTGTTAACCTGGTGACTATATGAACCAGATGAAGTTGACCCCCAGTGAGCCACAAGCAGACACAAGTGTGTCAACCTGGTGACTATATGAGCCAGATGAAGTTGATCCCCAGTGAGCCACAAGCAGACACAAGTGTGTTAACCTGGTGACTATATGAGCCAGATGAAGTTGACCCCCAGTGAGCTACAAGCAGACACAAGTGTGTTAACCTGGAGACTATATGAGCCGGATGAAGTTGATCCCCAGTGAGCCACAAGCAGACACAAGTGTGTTAACCTGGTGAGTATATGAGCCAGATGAAGTTGATCCCCAGTGAGCCACAAGCAGACACAAGTGTGTTAACCTGTTTACTATATGAGCCAGATGAAGTTGATCCCCAGTGAGCCACAAGCAGACACAAGTATGTTAACCTGGTGACTATATGAGCCAGATGAAGTTGATCCCCAGTGAGCCACAAGCAGACACAAGTGTGTTAACCTGGTGACTATATGAGCCAGATGAAGTTGATCCCCAGTGAGCCACAAGCAGACACAAGAGTGTTAACCTGGTGACTATATGAGCCAGATGAAGTTGATCCCCAGTGAGCCACAAGCAGACACAAGTTTGTTAACCTGGTGACTATATGAACCAGATGAAGTTGACCCCCAGTGAGCCACAAGCAGACACAAGTGTGTTAACCTGGTGACTATATGAGCCAGATGAAGTTGATCCCCAGTGAGCCACAAGCAGACACAAGTGTGTTAACCTGGTGACTATATGAGCCAGATGAAGTTGATCCCCAGTGAGCCACAAGCAGACACAAGTGTGTTAACCTGGTGACTATATGAGCCAGATGAAGTTGACCCCCAGTGAGTCACAAGCAGACACAAAAGTGTTAACCTGGTGACTATATGAGGCAGATGAAGTTGATCCCCAGTGAGCCACAAGCAGACACAAGTGTGTTAAACTGGTGACTATATGAGCCAGATGAAGTTGATCCCCAGTGAGCCACAAGCAGACACAAGTGTGTTAACCTGGTGACTATATGAGCCAGATGAAGTTGATCCCCAGTGAGCCACAAGCAGACACAAGTGTGTTAACCTGAAGACTATATGAGCCAGATGAAGTTGACCCCCAGTGAGCCACAAGAAGACACAAGTGTGTTAACCTGGTGACTATATGAGCCAGATGAAGTTGATCCCCAGTGAGCCACAAGCAGACACATGTGTGTTAACCTGGTGACTATATGAGCCAGATGAAGTTGATCCCCAGTGAGCCACAAGCAGACATAAGTGTGTTAACCTGGTGACTATATGAACCAGATGAAGTTGACCCCCAGTGAGCCACAAGCAGACACAAGTGTGTTAATCTTGTGACTATATGAGCCAGATGAAGTTGATCCCCAGTGAGCCACAAGCAGACACAAGTGTGTTAACCTGGTGACTATAAGAACCAGATGAAGTTGACCCCCAGTGAGCCACAAGCAGACACAAGTGTGTTAACCTGGTGACTATATGAGCCAGATGAAGTTGATCCCCAGTGAGCCACAAGCAGACACAAGTGTGTTAACCTGGTGACTATATGAGTCAGATGAAGTTGATCCCCAGTGAGCCACAAGCAGACACAAGTGTGTTAACCTGGTGACTATATGAGCCAGATGAAGTTGACCCCCAGTGAGCCACAAGCAGACACAAGTGTGTTAACCTGGTGACTATATGAGCCAGATGAAGTTGATCCCCAGTGTGCCACAAGCAGACACAAGTGTGTTAACCTGGTGACTATATGAACCAGATGAAGTTGACCCCCAGTGAGCCACAAGCAGACACAAGTGTGTTAACCTGGTGACTATATGAGCCAGATGAAGTTGATCCCCAGTGAGCCACAAGCAGACACAAGTGTGTTAACCTGGTGACTGTATGAGCCAGATGAAGTTGATCCCCAGTGAGCCACAAGCAGACACAAGTGTGTTAACCTGGTGACTATATGAGCCAGATGAAGTTGATCCCCAGTGAGTCACAAGCAGACACAAGTGTGTTAACCTGGTGACTATATGAACCAGATGAAGTTGACCCCCAGTGAGCCACAAGCAGACACAAGTGTGTTAACCTGGTGACTATATGAGCCAGATGAAGTTGATCCCCAGTGAGCCACAAGCAGACACAAGTGTGTTAACCTGGTGACTATATGAGCCAGATGAAGTTGATCCCCAGTGAGCCACAAGCAGACACAAGTGTGTTAACCTGGTGACTATATGAGCCAGAACATCATGAGACATCATGCCAGGACGGGAATATGGGAGAGGTATATCCTTCAGAAGTGAGGCAGCTCCTGGATACTCTCAAACACGTGAACCCACGACTTGCTTATTGGCGCTTGTAACCCATTCACAACGTGACAGAGATTGATTCCTGCCACTGGTGAGATATTGGGCATATATTTTTTACACCTACTGCCTCTGTCCACCTACTGCCTCTGTCCACCTACTGTCTCTGTCCACCTACTGCCTCTGTCCACCTACTGTCTCTGTCCACCTACTGCCTCTGTCCACCTACTGCCTCTCTCCACCTACTGCCTCTGTCCACCTACTGCCTCTGTCCACCTACTGCCTCTGTCCACCTACTGTCTCTGTTCACCTACTGCCTCTGTCCACCTTCTGCCTCTGTCCACCTACTGTCTCTGTTCACCCACTGTCTTTATCCACCTACTGTCTTTGTCCACCTATTGTCTCTGTCCACCTACTGCCTCTGTCCACCTGCTGCCTCTATTCACCTACTGCCTCTGTCCACCTACTGCCTCTGTCCACCTACTTCCTCTGTCCACCTACTGCCTCTGTTCACTTACTGCCTCTGTCCACCTACTGCCCCTGTCCACCTGTTGCTTCCGTCCACCTGCTGCCTCTGTCCACCTACTGCCCCTGTCCACCTTCTGTTTCTGTCCACCTGCTGCCTCTGTCCACCTACTGCCTCTGTCCATATGCTGCCTCTGTCCACCTGCTGCTTCTGTCCACCTGCTGCCTCTGTCCACCTAATGCCTCTGTCCCCCTACTGCCTCTGTCCACCTAATGCCTCTGTCCATCTGCTGCTTTTGTCCACCTGCTGCCTCTGTCCACCTGCTGCCTCTGTCTACCTACTGCTTCTGTCAACCTACTGCCTCTGTCCACCTGCTGCCTCTGTCCATCTGCTGCCTCTGTCCACCTACTGCCTCTGTCCACCTACTGCCTCTGTCAACCTTCTGCCTCTATCCACCTACTGCCTCTGTCCACCTACTGTCTCTGTCCACCTACTGCCTCTGTCCACCTACTGTCTCTGTCCACCTACTGCCTCTGTCCATCTACTGTCTCTGTCCACCTACTGCCTCAATCCACCTACTGCCTCTGTTCACCTACTGCCTCTGTTCACCTACTGTCTCTGTCCACCTACTGTCTCTGTCCACCTACTGCCTCTGTCCACCTGCTGCCTCTATTCACCTACTCCTCTGTCCACCTGCTGCCTCTGTCCACCTACTGCCTCTGTCCACCTTCTTCCTCTGTCCACCTACTGCCTCTGTTAACCTACTGCCTCTATCCACCTTCTGCCTCTGTCCACCTACTGCCTCTGTTCATTTGCTGCCTCTGTCCACCTACTGCCCCTGTCCACTTACTGCCTCTGTCCACCTGTTGCTTCTGTCCACCTGCTGCCTCTGTTCACCTACTGCCTCTGACCACCTGCTGACTCTGTCCACCTTCTGCTTCTGTCCACCTGCTGCCTCTGTCCACCTACTGCCTCTGTACACCTCATGCCTCTGTCCCCCTACTGCCTCTGTCCACCTAATGCCTCTGTTCATCTGCTGCTTTTGTACACCTGCTGCCTCTGTCCATCTACTTCCTCTGTCCACCTACTGCCTCTGTCCACCTACTGCCTCTGTCCACCTAATGCTTCTGTCCACCTGCTGCTTCCGTCCACCTGCTGCCACTGTCCACCTACTGCCTCTATCCACCTTCTGCCTCTGCCCACCTGTTGCTTCTGTCCACCTGCTACCTCTGTCCACCTAATGCCTCTGTCCATCTACTGCTTCTGTCCACTTAATGTCTCTGTCCACCTACTACCTCTGTCCACCTGCTGCCTCTGCCCACCTGCAGCTTCTGTCCACCTGCTGCCTCTGTCCACCTTCTTCTTCTGTCCACCTAATGCCTCTGTCCAATTACTGCCTCTGTGCACTTAATCCCTCTGTCCACCTGCTGCTTCTGTCCACCTGCTGCCTCTGTCCACCTACTGCCTCTGTCCACCTTCTGCTTCTGTTCACCTTATGCCTCTTCCACCTACTGCCTCTGTCCACCTGCTGCCTCGGTCCACCTGCTGTCTCTGTCCACCTACTGCCTCTGTCTACCTCCTGTCTCTGTCCGCCTGCTGCCTCTGTCCACTTACTGCCTCTGTCCACCTACTGCCTCTGTCCTCCTGTCCTCCTACTGCCTCTGTCCACCTACTGCCTCTGTCCACCTACTGCCTCTGTCCACCTACTGCCTCTGTCTACCTGCTGCCTCTGTCCACCTGTTGCCTCTGTCCACTTACTGCCTCTGTCCACCTACTGCCTATGTCCACCTACTGCCTCTGTTCATCTGCTGCTTTTGTCCACCTACTGCCTCTGTCCACCTACTGCCTCTGTCCACCTACTGTCTCTGTCCACCTACTGCCTCTGTCCACGTACTGCCTCTGTCCACCTAATGCTTCTGTCCACCTGCTGCTTCCGTCCACCTGCTGCTTCTGTCCACCTGCTACCTCTGTCCACCTAATGCCTCTGTCCATCTACTGCCTCTGTCCACTTAATGTCTCTGTCCACCTACTGCCTCTGTTCTCCTGCTGCCTCTGCCCACCTGCTGCTTCTGTCCACCTGCTGCATCTGTCCACCTTCTTCTTCTGTCCACCTAATGCCTCTGTCCAATTACTGCCTCTGTCCACTTAATGCCTCTGTCCACATGCTGCTTCTGTCCACCTGCTGCCTCTGTCCACCTACTGCCTCTGTTCACCTTCTGCTTCTGTCCACCTAATGCCTCTTCCACCTACTGCCTCTCTCCACCTGCTGCCTCTGTCCACCTGCTGCCTCTGTCCACCTACTACATCTGTGTACCTGCTGTCTCTGTCCGCCTGCTGCCTCTGTCCTCGTACTGCCTCTGTCCACCTACTGCCTCTGTCCTCCTGTCATCCTACTGCCTCTGTCCACCTACTGCCTCTGTCCTCCTGTCATCCTACTGCCTCTGTCCACCTACTGCCTATGTCCACCTACTGCCTCTGTCCACCTGCTGCCTCTGTCCACCTAATGCCTCTGTCCGCCTGCTGCCTCTGTCCACCTACTGCCTTTGTCCACCTACTACCTCTGTACTCCTGTCCTCCTACTGCCTCTGTCCACCTACTGCCTCTGTCCATCTACTGCCTCTGTCCACCTGCTGCCTCTGTCCAACTAATGCCTCTGTCCACCTGCTGCCTCTGTCCACCTACTGCCTCTGTCCACCTACTGCCTCTGTCCTACTGTCCTCCTACTGCCTCTGTCCACCTACTGCCTCTGTCCACCTGCTGCCTCTGTCCACCTGCTGCCTCTGTCCACCTTCTTTTTCTGTCCACCTACTGCCTCTGTCCACCTGCTGCCTCTGTCCACCTGCTGCTTCTGTCCACCTTCTTCTTCTGTCCACCTTCTTCTTCTGTCCACCTGCTGCCTCTGTCCACCTACTGCCTCTTTCCACCTACTGCCTCTGTCCACCTGCTGCCTCTGTCCACCTAGTATTAAACAGGTCCCTGGGTGATAGCCGGCTGTTGAAGCAGGATAACAGCTCCTAACCTGTAAATGATCTGAGGCAGAATAACAGTTCTTACGGTGTAAATGATCTGAGGCAGAATAACAGTTCTTATGGTATAAATGATCTGAGGCAGAATAACAGTTCTTATGGTATAAATGATCTGAGGCAGAATAACAGTTCTTATGGTATAAATGATCTGAGGCAGAATAACAGTTCTTATGGTATAAATGATCTGAGGCAGAATAACAGTTCTTATGGTGTAAATGATCTGAGGCAGAATAACAGTTCTTATGGTGTAAATGATCTGAGGCAGAATAACAGTTCTTATGGTGTAAATGATCTGAGGCAGAATAACAGTTCTTATGGTGTAAATGATCTGAGGCAGAATAACAGTTCTTATGGTGTAAATGATCTGAGGCAGAATAACAGTTCTTATGGTGTAAATGATCTGAGGCAGAATAACAGTTCTTATGGTATAAATGATCTGAGGCAGAATAACAGTTCTTATGGTATAAATGATCTGAGGCAGAATAACAGTTCTTATGGTATAAATGATCTGAGGCAGAATAACAGTTCTTATGGTGTAAATGATCTGAGGCAGAATAACAGTTCTTATGGTGTAAATGATCTGAGGCAGAATAACAGTTCTTATGGTGTAAATGATCTGAGGCAGAATAACAGTTCTTATGGTATAAATGATCTGAGGCAGAATAACAGTTCTTACGGTGTAAATGATCTGAGGCAGAATAACAGTTCTTACGGTGTAAATGATCTGAGGCAGAATAACAGTTCTTACGGTGTAAATGATCTGAGGCAGAATAACAGTTCTTACGGTGTAAATGATCTGAGGCAGAATAACAGTTCTTACGGTGTAAATGAGCTAAGGTAAATGACCTGTTATAGGATGACTTATAGCAATAAATACTGAGATAAGATAACAGTTCTTCAATAACATTTCTTCATGCAGTTGTTCTTAATTTTTTTGTTTTTTTTGGCAGTGTCCCAAAAGCCCGTCGAGAAACTACACGGCACCCCATATATTCATAACCTTTATTTGGTAAATACATAAATAAAAATGATCTCGGTGTTAAAAATGTGTGACACACACGGAAGGTAAATGACAATATTAATGTGACTAATAAATATGAATAACAGTATGAAATATAGGACCAATTCAATAATTTGATTAAGGTATCGTGGGAGATGTGCCAGTAATTAATGAGGTCGTTGTCACTGCATAGTTTTACCCAGTTCCTCGTGTCAGGGTGACAGAGATGACTTACTACATCTTAACTTACGTTTAAGTTGTAGACGGTTCCAGTACATTGTCTTCGTGGCCGAGAATGCTGAGTGTTCTGCCTCAGACAGGAAAGTTGAGGGAAGGAACACATTCATGGCTTCTCTTAAAATCTGATTTTCTTTGTAACATTGTTCCAGATTTAATTCAGTGATCCTTTTTTTTTTTTTTTTTTTTTTTTTGCTTTTTGAAATCACAATGAAATGTTTTATTATTTTGAATCTCGATGGGACACCACCTGACAATATGTCAGCTGGGTTCTCATGGGTAGAGACGTGGAAAAGAGATGATCTCACTGCATCTCTCTCATTTCTTCTTTCTATTCTGTATATAGACCAACTTACTCTTGTTATTTCTTAACCACTGGAGAACTGCTTCATTATCACTCCAGATCACGGTTTTCTCAATAGTGAGATGATCAAGTACTTTGTTGAGATAGACAGCTAATTTTGTACCTACATAGAGTGCTGTCAGTTCCAATTGTGGTACTGTTCTGACCTTCAAGGGTGCTACCCTGGCCTTTGAAGTAATTAGTGTACTTCCTTCAGCATTACTCATGTAAGCTACAGCGCCATAACCTCTGGTTGACGCATCACAGAACACATGTAATGTGTACTTGTTTCCCTCTTGACCTATTTGTCTGGGAAATTTAATTTGATGAAGTTGCTTAAACTCCTTGGATATTTCATCCCATGCTTGACTCATTTCTAGAGGCAAGTTCTCATCCCATCCAATTTTGAGCTTCCATGCATCTTGCATAAGTATTTTACCCTTTATGGTAATTGGTGAGACGAGTCCTAGAGGATCAAAACATTGTGATACCTCTGACAGTAAACTACGTTTAGTGAGTGTACTGCATGATTTATTGTTTATCTTTTTGAGACTCAAAGTATCTTCCTGTGTGTTCCAATTAAGTCCCAGCATATCGTTGCAATCAGGAATTTCAGTTTCAGGGTAATCTTCTTTGATAAGTTCCCTTAAATGAGTTAAATTAGCATTCCATATCTTCAGAGGCATATTTGCTTCTTTCATCTCCTTGTTAGTTTCTCTGTATAAGGATTTTAAATCATCATGATAATTTTTGCTGTGGTACATGATCAGCGGTTATTCTCGTAACTAGTACATTTTCCACTGAATCAATATCAGCTTCTTTCCCACTTTGAGAGGGAATGGGACCACATATCATGTGGCCTCCTGCTGTTTTCAGCAAGTGAACATCATGTTTACTTACTATATTTTGCACAAAACAGTGATAATAATCACTTCCAGTGATTAAATCAATTGGACTAATAGTGGAAATAAATGGTATAAAATACCGACACAATGGAAATATAAACACATATGCAGTATAACATGATCCTTTATTGACAACGTTTCGCCCACACAGTGGGCTTTTTCAAGTCACAAACAGATCTACCTGGCGTGGAAGGTACGCGAGTATTTATAGTCAGGTTCAGAATGGTGAGGTCAGGTGGAGAATGCTGCATCTGATGATGTACCGAGTGGGGTTATAGAGTCTAAAATCTTGGGTAGCTTGGAAGGGAGATTGCATAAGTTTGTGAGCAGACCTTCTGCAGTGTTCTTCCATTCCTATGCTCTTATGTGGGATAGCGATGAAGTTTCTTAGCAAGTGGTTCAGCTATGTTATAGAAGCCACTATTCTGGTTGAAGTTGTCGGATATAAAAATAAGTTGGTATAAACCTTGGTAATAAATACCGACAAGTTGGCTTAGAAAGACACGTAAGCAAACACTATAACATATCTATCAGAAAACGTTTCGGTTCTGGGACCTTGATCAAGGTCCCAGGACCGAAACGTTTTCTGATAGATATGTTATAGTGTTTGCTTACGTGTCTTTCTAAACCATAGAATTAAGTGATGATTCCAGGATTCTTCGGTATTGAGTGTTGTCTTCTGTGGCGATAAATCTTGAGTTTCTGTAGTTTATCAAGTGGTTGTGTGAATTACGGTGTTGTACACAGGCATTCCTTGTATCGTCAGACCTGCTTGCGTATTGGTGTTCTGAAATACGTGTTTGGAGGTCCCTTGATGTTTCGCCCACGTATAATTTGTTGCAGTCATTACAAGGGATTATGTATACCCCTGCAGAGGGTGGAAGCTTGTCCTGTCTATCACTGGTAATGTCCTTGATGGTCGTGGTTGTGGAGGTAGATACTTGGAATGAGGTATTGGAAAAGATGTTGGAAACGTGTTTGGCAATGGAGTTGGTGGGGAGGACTATGTATCTCTTCTCAGCAGTGCCTTCTCTGGGTGTGTTGAAGATGTTTAATGCCCACCGTCTGCAGTCTCTGATGAAGTGACGAGGATAGTGGAGTTTAGAAAATGCTTGTTCAATTATAGTGCATTCTTCCTCAAGAAACTCATTGCTGCAGATTCTGAGTGCACGCAGGAAGAAGCCTATAATTACACCACGTTTAGTTTCGGTGTCGTGGTGAGAGTAGAAGTGGAGAAGATCGTTTTGGTTGGTGGGTTTTCGATAGACTTTAAAACGAAGTTCGTGGTCAGCTTTGCAGAGAAGAACATCAAGAAAAGGAAGAGTGTTGTCGACTTCTTCTTCAAGGGTGAACTGGATTGAAGGCTCGACCTGGTTGAGCTTGTCTTGGAGAGCTTGAGCGTTGAAACGTCTAGGAGTTATGAGGAGAATGTCGTCAACATAACGGAGCCAGGTGACAGACGAAGGAATAATGGTGGAGAAACGTTCGGCTTCTAGATGTTCCATGTATAGGTTCGCCAGGACCGCACTGAGTGGCGAACCCATGGGTAGTCCAAAAGTCTGCTGAAAGAGGTGATTTTTGAAAGAGAAACACGTAAAGCCAACACATAGTTCAACAAGGTCGATGAAATCGCTGGCTGGAATAGGAAGATCAAGTGAATCGTCAATTTTCCTGCGCAAGAGATCGATGGCTTGTTTAGTAGGTACTTTGGTGAATAGGGAAGTCACGATAAGGCTGGAAAGTTTCTTGTTCCTGATGTTAATGTTGCGAATGCGATTGAAAAGATCACCCGAGTGTTTGAGATGTGCTGGACTGATAGTGCCCAAGAGTTTAGAGAGGTATTTTGCGAGAATTCCTGAGAGCTGGTGGGGAGCACTGCCTATTCCCGAGGATATGGGCCTCAGTGGGATACCAGGCTTGTGAGTTTTTGGCAGGCCGTACATTCTGGCAGGTCTGGGGTTGCTGGGCATGGTGTGCAGAAGTTTCTTCCCTTGTTCTGAGCCCCTCAGAATGCGGCGAGTCCTTTGAAGAAAAGTTTTAGTAAGGTTGTCCACTTGGTTAGTTGTGAGAGATTTGTAGGTATCTGGGTCATTAAGTAGTTTGAGCATTTTGTTCCTGTAATCGTCAGTGTTCATGATAACAACACCACCTCCTTTATCTGCGGTGGTGACCCTGATGGTCGTGTCTTCCGCTAAACCTTTGAGTGCTTTGATGTAACGTCGAGGTATGACTGGGGAGCTGCGTGTTGAGATGGCTGCTGAGATGATGCCTTGAAGATAGCCTTTTTGGAAGTCGGAGTCATTGTGTCTGTAGTTTTTGGCGATGAAATTGAGGTCTTGTTTTGGTTTCGTAATTCCTGTTGCGAATTTGAGGCCTTACGAAAGGAATTCCGAAACCAAAACAAGACCTCAATTTCATCGCCAAAAACTACAGACACAATGACTCCGACTTCCAAAAAGGTTATCTTCAAGGCATCATCTCAGCAGCCCAATGTGTTCCATCACAAAGTACACATTTTGGAGTACGTTTATGTGTGACAGTCTGTTTACTGTTTGTTGTATTCACAGCATGGGATTTTCCATTATGTCTTTAAGTGGCAGTAGGCCTACTCTTTTTATACTGAATTGAATTTTTGTATCCATATTAGGATTTGTACGTTTATCATCATGTCTCAATGCTTGCAGGCATGAAACTATTGCTTGTAAACCTTTGATTATTTCTACACAAGTGAAATAATTGTTTTGTGAACATAATATTTGATCGTTCAATAGTTTGTGGTGATAACTAATCCTTTATAATACAACTGATAAACCAATCACATTGCCTTAGGTCATATTTAGATCTGAGACTGTTATCTGATGTGATTCTAAATAACTGTCAGTCTGAAAAACAATGTCTGGGTGGCTTCATGTACTATCCTTACATTCTTTTTGAATTTGAGAATTTAGAGGGAAGTTGGTGACACTCCACCAAAGGTATCTCAGTGTGGCTCCAATTGAAACATTCATTAGAACAACCTTCCTGGTGACTGACACTAACTTTACAGTAACACAAAAGATGCACATGCTGCGGAACACACTCAGAACACATCAGAGTGAAGATCCTGAAGTGTCTGGGTTCGCTTCCCAGCCAGGGTAGAAACGTTGGCCGTGTTTCTTTACAAGTGTTGTCTATGTTCACCCATCAGTATAAAAAATGGGTACCTGGGTGTTAGTCGACTGATATGGGTCGCATCCTGGGACAATGACCTAATTTAGCCGAAATGCTCAGCTTAACAATATACGTAGTAGTATCAATAACAACACTGCGACTCGCCAAGGACTCAGACCCATGCTGCTTTGGCCTGACTCATGGTGGGCGAAAACTCATGACGCCTTAATCTATTGGACCATACAGTCCTTAAGAGTAGCGCATCAAGCGGAACTGGATATTGTACTCGCTAGCCAAGGACACACGATGGTGTAGATGACTCTAGGCTAATTTCATTCTAGTCCCTGTTTGGTGTACTAGTACAACGAGCAGTATTTTATATTACGTATTGTGCCCACGAACGAGTGGTCCTTGGATAGTCGCAGTGTTTGTATTGATCAATACCACTCGTTCGTGGGCACAATAACGTAGTAGTATGTAACTGATGTCAGCTAGGCTTGTATACCTTGTACATGTACTTGTAGTAATAAAGATATTATCATATTATTTTGAATTTTAGACATAAATGACGTCCTGCAACATATTCTGCAACACCTGGCAACCTCTCAGAAGCAATACTTTCACTTTGAAGGAAACAGTAAACAATCAACACAGCGAATTTTCCTCTTTACTTTAGTACTGAGACGGTGTTGTGCTCCTGATGTTGCTGGTTCACCATCACAACTCACACTAAACAATGATTCCACTGAATGAGTTCACAGTCATGAAAATATCAACTCCAGTTGTACTGGTGTGTAACAGCTGGCAGTACAGAATTTCCTCTACCATATCTTCTGGACCTTGATACTGTACAGTAGCCGTGAGTTGAGTCTCACCACTAACATCGGTAGACTCGTCCTGTTGAACACCCAGTTCACTCTGACTCTGATCACCTGTTGTTATAAATCACACGACATGTTCTTTATTTGTTGACTAATTGTGTCACTTAACAGAGGAATCAATTTAATATTCTTCCTAGCTTCACTATGACAAACTGTCTTCATCATTCCAGAGTTTCTGTTTACCAGCTCCTCACCAATGTTGTGACGTATATTTAGTCTCGCAGACCTCTAAGCTACGAGGTATGAAACAAATGTTGCTTCACTGAGTAAATATCTGTGTTGGTAGGAATATCCAGTCTCTGTTGTTTCAGTTCTTCTTGTTTACTTTCAAAGAAACTCAACTCTATGTTCACAAGTTCACTGTGCTGACCTTCTAAGTTCCTTCTTCTAACATTGTTCTACTTGAATAACTCATTACTCAAAACTTCCCCACCAGTAATTCATTGTTGTTCAATTACTCCAGGTTGAGTGATCTTCCAGAAGCCAACATTAAGAACTTTCTGTTCTTACTGAGTTTTAGCAGTAATTTCTAAGTATGTAGTAACCAGCCTGGGAAGAATTCCCCAAACACCGCTCAATACTAGTTTTGAAATAAATCCGAAAGTAGGAGTGTTTATAATACTACTACTACTACTACTACTACTACTACTACTACTACTACTACTACTACTACTACTACTACTACTAATAATAATAATAATAATAATAATAATAATAATAATAATTGCTTTGAGTCATCATATTCATTGATTTGAGTCATCATATTCATTGATTTAAGTCATCATATTCATTGATTTAAGTCATCATATTCATTGATTTGAGTCATCATATTCATTGATTTAAGTCATCATATTCATTGATTTAAGTCATCATATTCATTGATTTAGGTCATCATATTCATTGATTTGAGTCATCATATTCATTGATTTAAGTTGGGTAAGACACATATGCAACAGTTAGGTATCTTTATTTTGAAACGTTTCGCCTACACAGTAGGCTTCTTCAGTCGAGTACAGAAAAGTTGATAGAAGCAGAAGATACTTGAAGACGATGTAATCAGTCCATCACCCTTAAAGTTTTGAGGTGGTCAGTCCCTCAGTCTGGAGAAGAGCATTGTTCCGTTTCAGACAACGGAACAATGCTCTTCTCCAGACTGAGGGACTGACCACCTCAAAACTTTAAGGGTGATGGACTGATTACATCGTCTTCAAGTATCTTCTGCTTCTATCAACTTTTCTGTACTCGACTGAAGAAGCCTACTGTGTAGGCGAAACGTTTCAAAATAAAGATACCTAACTGTTGCATATGTGTCTTACCCAACAATCTGTCGGTATTTTATACCATTTTAATGTTCATTGATTTAAGTCATCATATTCATTGATTTAAGTCATCATATTCATTGATTTAAGTCATCATATTCATTGATTTAAGTCATCATATTCATTGATTTAAGTCATCATATTCATTGATTTAAGTCATCATATTCATTGATTTAAGTCATCATATTCATTGATTTAAGTCATCATATTTATTGATTTAAGTCATCATATTTATTGATTTAAGTCATCATATTCATTGATTTAAGTCATCATATTCATTGATTTAAGTCATCATATTTATTGATTTAAGTCATCATATTCATTGATTTAAGTCATCATATTCATTGATTTAAGTCATCATATTTATTGATTTAAGTCATCATATTTATTGATTTAAGTCATCATATTTATTGATTTAAGTCATCATATTCATTGATTTAAGTCATCATATTCATTGATTTAAGTCATCATATTCATTGATTTAAGTCATCATATTCATTGATTTAAGTCATCATATTCATTGCTTTGACTTACCACATGACTTTCTGTGAGTAATCAAACATTTTTTCTTTCCACAGATTAACCCTCGAGGTAGAAGAACCATCTGTGAACTACAAGAACAAATACTGTTCTACAAGTATCATCACTGTGCTACGAGAATCATCACTGTGATACAAGAATCATCATTGAGCTACGAGAACCATCACTGTGCTACAAGAATCTTCACTGAGCTACGAGAACCATCACTGTGCTACAAGAATCATCAATGAACTACGAGAATCATCACTGAACTACGAGAATCATCCCTGAACTACGAGAATCATCACTGAACTACGAGAATCATCCCTGAACTACAAGAATCATTACTGTGCTACAAGAATCATCCCTGAACTACAAGAATCATCACTGTGCTACAAGAATCATCAATGAACTACGAGAATCATCACTATTCTACAAGAATCATCACCGAGCTACAAGAATCATCCCTGAACTACGAGAATCATCACTGTGCTACAAGAATCATCACTGTGCTACAAGAATCATCACTGTGCTACAAGAATCATCACCGTATGGAGTATTTAGCACTAAAGCAATAAAATAATACTATATCCAGATGTACAGAAAATATAAGAAATATATCATTATCAGGTACTTAGACGTGAAATATATTTCTGTTGACAGATACAAGTGAACAAACAAAAGGGCCACGTGGGTGAGAAAGTTGTATAGTTACAATTTTCGCATTGAATTTTTGGAAGTTTTTGTGAGAATGAGTGTGAGAAATATTACACAATTGTCACTTTTAGAAAAGTGGATGGATAAGTTAGTGTCGAAAAACGTCGTGATGGAAGATGTATGGGAGGCCGAGGCTGGTTCTGAGACCGACTCAGATTCATCACTGGATGTCAGCATGATACAGCAAGGATTGATTCAGACCACAGCCAGAAACGTAGGTGAAGAAATAGTCTCTGTGGCTGGGCAGTTCTCCATGAACTTCTCTCTGGTCAACCAGTCCTATGGCAGTTACCTGGGCAATGGATTTTATGGAAACTATTTGAGCAACGAATCTTTTGATGAGTATCAAAACAACCCATCTTATGGAGACTATATGACCAACGGGTCTTACACGGGCAACCTGGATAGTAAATCGTTACCTATCGACATGAGGTTCAACGATGGTCATGTCCTTCTCATATCCTCTTACTCTGGTATCTTCTTCATAAGTCTGGTGGGGAATTTGTGCGTCCTGAGAGCCATTCTTGGAGGAGGACGTAAACAACGCAAGTCCAGAGTCAACCTAATGCTCCTTCACCTCGCCATAGCTGATTTAATAGCAAGTATTTTCTGGTTTAGTCTAACATAGCAAGTATTTTCTGGTTTAGTCTAACATAGCAAGTATTTTCTGGTTTAGTCTAACATAGCAAGTATTTTCTGGTTTAGTTTAACATAAGTATTTTCTGGTTTAGTCTAGCATAACAAGTATTTTCTGGTTTAGTCTAACATAACAAGTATTTTCTGGTTTAGTCTAACATAGCAAGTATTTTCTGGTTTAGTCTAACATAGCAAGTATTTTCTGGTTTAGTTTAACATAACAAGTATTTTCTGGTTTAGTCTAACATAGCAAGTATTTTCTGGTTTAGTCTAACATAGCAAGTATTTTCTGGTTTAGTCTAACATAGCAAGTATTTTCTGGTTTAGTCTAATATAGCAAGTATTTTCTGGTTTAGTTTAACATAGCAAGTATTTTTTGATTTAGTCTAATATAGCAAGTATTTTCTGATTTAGTCTAATATAGCAAGTATTTTCTGGTTTAGTCTAATATAGCAAGTATTTTCTGATTTAGTCTAATATAGCAAGTATTTTCTGGTTTAGTCTAATATAGCAAGTATTTTCTGGTTTAGTCTAATATAGCAAGTATTTTCTGATTTTGTCTAATATAGCAAGTATTTTCTGGTTTAGTCTAATATAGCAAGTATTTTCTGATTTAGTCTAATATAGCAAGTATTTTCTGGTTTAGTCTAATATAGCAAGTATTTTCTGGTTTAGTCTAATATAGCAAGTATTTTCTGGTTTAGTCTAATATAGCAAGTATTTTCTGGTTTAGTCTAACATAGCAAGTATTTTCTGGTTTAGTCTAATATAGCAAGTATTTTCTGGTTTAGTCTAATATAGCAAGTATTTTCTGGTTTAGTCTAACATAGCAAGTATTTTCTGGTTTAGTCTAACATAGCAAGTATTTTCTGGTTTAGTCTAACATAGCAAGTATTTTCTGGTTTAGTCCAACCTAGCAAGTATTTTCTGGTTTAGTCTAACATAGCAAGTATTTTCTGGTTTAGTCCAACCTAGCAAGTATTTTCTGGTTTAGTCTAACATAGCAAGTATTTTCTGGTTTAGTCTAACATAGCAAGTATTTTCTGGTTTAGTCCAACCTAGCAAGTATTTTCTGGTTTAGTCCAACCTAGCAAGTATTTTCTGGTTTAGTCTAACATAGCAAGTATTTTCTGGTTTAGTCTAACATAGCAAGTATTTTCTGGTTTAGTTTAACATAAGTATTTTCTGGTTTAGTCTAACATAGCAAGTATTTTCTATTTAATTCAATATACATGTGAACCTGATATTTAATTCAATTACATTTGAAGCTGATATATATACATCTGGACATTACTAATCTTACAGTAAATATTCATACATATATCTGACTCTGTGGTGATTACTTGGACATAAAAAAAATATTTATAATTGTACATCTGAAATTTTTGCATTTGTTTAGAATTTAAGAATTGCGAACATTCTAGGTTCCACAGCCATTAAATTTATTTTCGTTCACCTCTAAAATAAGGTGAGTACAGTAAGGTAAGTACAGTAAGGTAAGTACAGTAAGGTAAGTACAGTAAGGTAAGTACAGTAAGGTAAGTACAGTAAGGTAAGTACAGTAAGGTAAGTACAGTAAGGTAAGTACAGACAGGAGAATACAGAAATGTTAAGGGCTTATCAAGCTGAGTGTAGAGCTTTATCAACCTCTGTTTAAAGTTTCATCAAAGCTCTATGTGGAGATTTACAAGCTCTGGGTAGAGCTTTTGCATGTTTTTTGTAGGGCATTTGCTTGTTTTGTATAGTTTCATCCAAGCTTTGTTTAGGCTTTATCATGCTCTGCTGCTTATTTTCTCCGAGTATTGTGAAGTAAACTTGGAACCATGGATTTTAATTGGATTTTCTCCACTAAGTGTTTATTCACTTCAAAGTTGTCTGCCAGCTTGGTTGTTTCAACTACAGATACAAGTACATGATTCTCAAGACAAGCACGAACATCAGAACATGCATCTAAAAGGTTGTCCAGTAATACAACTGAAGTTGGTTTGTGCTATTTAGTAAATACCGTCGTTGCTTATTCAGGAATACACTGAGAGCCACTTGAAAAATAATTGACAACACAGTGGTTATCATACGAGCCTGAATTATTTCCATGTATTTTTGTATGAACAAGTATCACCCAGTGCTTGATCGACCACTGATAAAGATTGGGCCCTTTTCTCGAGCAATGTAAACAATCCCTCAGGCGCTGAGGAGTTTTTGTCGTCTATACAATAAGATTGGGCCCTTTTCTCGAGCAATGTAAACAATCCCTCAGGTGCTGAGGAGTTTTTGTCGTCTATACTATAATTGAACTTTTCGTGTCAGAGGAAAGAAAGTCTCCCTGATAACATTGTGTATACATAGTGTATAGTGCATACTACAGTGGCTCCCTAGTATATAGATGATAAAGGCTAAAGTGTCATTTGAAAACAGGTGAATTTGTAAATTAAGTGATAAGCCTATAGAGGCAGGTGCCAGAAGTCGCCAGAATCTTACCACAGAGGTCAGCTGTTTTAATAATCTTTCTGGCCTGCTAGTGTACTCGCATATAATCTAGTGATACCAGTGAATAGCAGAATACAGTGTTGTAGTAGCAACTAACCAGTATTATAATGGTACTTAGTGGAGTGGAGTGACTTTCATTAGTTTCTTTTTTCTTGAAATACCAGACGTATACTGTGAATTTCATATAACCTGTAGTTACCAGCGGTCGCAATATACACAACGAGAAGCAATTATTACTACAGAAAAAGCGTCCTTCCTCCTGGAAGCTTTCTACAACAGATGGGAACATAAAAAGTCTGGGCTGAATGGTACTGCCCTTGATACTGGCCATGTAGTCAGAAACTGTAAGGCTGGAGGTGATGTCCTGGTAGTCAGTAAATGTGGGGCTGACAGTGCTGTCTTGGGAGACAGTAATGGTGAAGCTGGAGGTGCTGTCCTGGGAGACAGGAATGGTGAAGCTGGAGGTGCTGTCCTGGGAGACAGTAATGGTGAAGCTGGAGGTGCTGTCCTGGGAGACAGTAATGGTGAAGCTGGAGGTGCTGTCCTGGGAGACAGTAATGGTGAAGCTGGAGGTGCTGTCCTGGGAGACAGTAATGGTGAAGCTGGAGATTTTGTCCAGGTAGTCGGGAATTATACGCAGGAAGGAATACATATTAATGACCTCATAGGGGACAGGAGCCGTAGTGGGGAAACAAGTGTAGTCAAAGATAAGATAAAACCAATATTGCAAACTAGAAATACCACAGGAAATAGCAAACAATTGGACTCCACTAGCTATAGTGAGGATATATTACCAAAAACAACTGGTGGGAGCTCCATTGTTGGTGCTAGGGAGGATAGGAATAAGACAGGGAAACATGCACCAACAGGGAATACAGTCACAGAAACCCAAAGCAAACGGAAACCAAGCCTGTGCACATACTATGCACTTGGTATCTGCAGACATGGGAAATCTGGAAAAACAGACGGGACGTGCAACTATGACCACCCTAGAAAATGCCATGCCCATATGACAACAGGAAAATGCAAACTCCCTTCCTGTAAGCTTTTTCACCCTGAAATGTGTACCTCTTCAGTACAGGAAAGACTGTGCTATAACTTAAATTGCCAGGCACACCATCTAAAGGGGACAAAAAGATACAAAACATCCACGCCATGGGAAAACCTGGGTAGCCACAGCCACTCAAGAGGGAGAGGTTTTTTAGTGCCAGGAAGGAAAAAAAAACTGGCAGGAAATGGCAGATATCGTACACCAAATCCAGTCATTCCTGGAGTGGAACCACATTCGATGGCCTCCACTCCAAACCAACAGATACAGATACTAATGCCGGAAAAAAAATCCCCCCCCCCAGTACCAACAATACCACCAGTCCGATGACATTCTTCTTTGCAAATATACAGGGTCTAAAGCCAGCAACAAACAACAAAATACCTTTCATCCGTGGACTGCTTGCAGAGGCAAAGGCAATGTTCGCGGCTTTCACTGAGACCCACATAAAGGATCACTTGGACAACGAAATATGGATCCCAGGTTACAACCTATACAGATGTGACAGAGTGAACAGGCAAAAGGGGGGGGTTGGCCTGTACATTGCAGAGTCACTTGTTTGCACAGAACTGCTAAATGCCTCAAATGATGTAGTGGAAGTTTTAGCAGTAAAGGTCGTGAACCAAAACCTAGTCATTGCAGTAGTCTACAAGCCTCCGGATGCAACATCCCAGCAATTCCAGGAACAGCTGTTAAAAATTGACCACTGTCTGGAAAATCTTCCAGCTCCTGCACCCAACATGTTGCTCCTGGGGGATTTCAACTTAAGGCACCTAAAATGGAGGAATATAGCAAATAATATTGTTGCAGTAATAACACCAGGAGACAGCTATGATGAAAACTCACACTCACACGACGAGCTTTTAAATCTCTGCACAAAATTCAATTTAAACCAGCAAATAATAGAGCCTACTAGACTGGAGAATACACTAGACCTCATCTTCACTAACAATGATGATCTGATAAGAAATGTCACCATATCAAAAACAATATACTCAGATCACAACATAATTGAGGTTCAGACATGTATGCGTGGAGCCCCAGACCGACATAATGAGACTAGTCACGAGGGAGCATTCACCAAATTCAACTTCAATAACAAAAACATAAAGTGGGACCAAGTAAACCAAGTCCTAACCGATACAAGCTGGGAAGATATACTAAGCAACACAGACCCCAACGTATGCCTAGAACAGATTAACTTGGTGGCACTCGATGTATGCACAAGGCTTATTCCTCTAAGAAAAAGGAGGAGTAGATGTAAAATAGAAAGAGACAGGCGCTCCCTTTACAGGCGACGGAAAAGAATAACAGAGCGGCTAAAAGAGGTCAATATATCTGAAATGCGTAGGGAGACACTGGTCAGAGAATTAGCAAGCATCGAACTCAAGCTAAAGGAATCTTATAGGAGTCAGGAATCGCGGGAAGAACTAAAAGCCATAAATGAAATCGAAAGAAACCCAAAGTATTTCTTCTCCTATGCCAAATCAAAGTCGAGAACAACATCCAGTATTGGGCTCCTACTTAAACAAGATGGCTCCTACAGCAAGGAAATGAGTGAGCTACTCAAGTCCCAATATGACTCAGTTTTTAGCAAGCCGCTAACCAGACTGAGAGTCGAAGATCAAAACGAATTTTTTATGAGAGAGCCACAAAATTTGGTTAACACAAGCCTATCCGATGTTATCCTGACGCCAAATGACTTCGAACAGGCGATAAATGACATGCCCATGCACTCTGCCTCAGGGCCAGACTCATGGAACTCCGTGTTCATCAAGAACTGCAAGAAGCCCCTATCACGAGCCTTTTCCATCCTATGGAGAGGGAGCATGGACACGGGGGTCGTCCCACAGTTACTAAAAACAACAGACATAGCCCCACTCCACAAAGGGGGCAGTAAAGCAACAGCAAAGAACTACAGACCGATAGCACTAACATCCCATATCATAGAAATCTTTGAAAGGGTCCTAAGAAGCAAGATCACCACCCATCTAGAAACCCATCAGTTACACAACCCATTCCACATGCTCAAGTGGGAAGAGGGTGGGGAGGGGAGGGTGGTGAGGGTGGAAGGGATATAGGGTGAGATTAGAGTATGTTTTCTGGGGATATATATGCCGGCAGATAGTAACATACGGGTAAAGGTGAATTTTGTAAGGGAGGTTTTGCTTTTCTACATGCGGGGTTTACCAATGGTTTCTATAATAGGTGGGGATTGGAATTGTGTAATCAGGAATAAGGATGTGGAGCCGAGAGGGGCAGGGTGTGTGCTTGAGGTATTGAGGGATTTGTTGAGGGATGCAGGGGTTTATGACATAGTCAGGGGCGATGGGTGGAAAGTAGAGCACACGTTTATGCGGAGGGGTTATGCTGCCAGGTTGGATCGTATATATATAACTCGAGATATAACAGTAGAACGTGTAATGACGATAGATTTAGGTTTTTCGGACCATCGTGCCGTTTTGGCAGAGATGGCTTGGGAAGGGATGGTTCGTAGGTATGTGGGTTATTGGAAAATGAATGTGAGGCTACTTCAGGGAGAGGGGGAGGGGTTGTTTTTTAGGGAATGGTGGAAGCAACTATGGGAGGCTCGCAACGAAGAGGAGGATGTCTTGGAATGGTGGGAGAAGCACGCTAAATTGCAGATTAGGGAGTATTACCAGCATAGAGGAAGGGATGAGGCGAGGTGGAGGTATGGTTTACAGAAATATTTAGAGGGGCAGCTAAATGACTGTTATGAAGGGGGAGGGGGGGCTAGATATGGAGAAATAGAGGTTTTAAGGGGAAGATTGAGGGATATACAAAATTCTCGTTTTGATGCGATACGTGTGAGGGAAGGTTTAGAGGAGGTTCTATGGGGTGACAAACCGTCAGGATGTGTTTTGAGGAGATTTAGGAATAGGCAACAGATGACCACGATTATGGGATTAGAGGTGTGTAAAGGGGTGGGGGGATATAGGGTGGGGCAGGTACTTAGTACCACCGATGGAATGAGCAATTATGCTGATTATTGGTTTAGGGAGAATTTTAAGCAGAGGGAGGGAGGAGAGAGGGAGGGAGAGATTCTGGGAGAAGGAATTCGAGGTATTTTAGGGGAGGAGGAGAGAGCGGTAATAGAGGGTAGGATCAGTGAGGAGGAGGTGGAGGAGGCGATAATGGGCTTGAGTAGGGGAAAAGCGCCGGGCATTGATGGAATACCTAATGATTTCTATATTACACATTGGGATTGTATGAAGGAATGTCTGGTCCAGTTGTTTAACTTTATGAAGGAAAGGGGAGTGTTGGGGGAATCGCAGGGCACGGGGGTAGTAGTTTTGGTCTGTAAGGGAGGGGGGGGAAGACCTTGGGTGCTTTTAGGGCTATCTCCCTCATGTGTGCAGATTATAAAGTTTTTGCGAAGGTTTTAGGTAACCGTATGAAAAAGGTGCTTGACCGAGTCCTACATAGAGGACAGTGTGGGATTCCAGGTCGAAGTATGCGTGAGGGGCATGGAAGAATTAAGGATTTTGTGGAGGGTAGACAATGGGGGGGGGGATCTTGGGGATTGATTGGAAGCAGGCTTATGACAGTGTAGATAGACATATGTTGTGGTGTATTTTAAAAAAACAGGGTTTTGGTGATGAGATTGTGCGCTGGGCGACTACTTTGTATACGCCTGCAACGGTCAGGGTTCAGGTTAATGGGAAGTTAGGGTTGCCAGTGCAGATGGGGATGGGTTTGCGACAGGGTTGCCCCTTGTCTCAAATCCTCTTTGCATGCATGCAGGACCCTTTTTATAGGCTTATAGAGGAAGGAGTGTGGGAACAGGGAGAGGTGGGTCCTGGGAGATGTGGTATTGTGGGGTATGTGGATGACACCACAGTTTTAGTAGGAGGGGAAATAGGATTGGGGAATGTGGGACGTATAATAGAGATTTTTGGTGGGGCGACAGGGATGAGGGTTAATGGAGCAAAGTCAAAGTTATTAGAAGTAGGCACGTGGATGGGGGGGGTTTGGGGGAACAGTATGGGTGGAACGTAGTGGATAGAATTAAGATATGTGGGGTTGTGTATATGGCGGACGCTGGGGAGGCACAGAGAATAAATTCCAAGGAAGTAGTGAGTAGAGCGATGGGTAGGATGCGCAGGTGGAGGGCTGGGGATGTAACATTGCAGCAGAGGGTGGTGGTAGTAAATACACTTGTGTACAGTAAAGTGTGGGGCATGGCAGAAATATATCCCCTGAGGTCGTGTGATATTCAGGAACTGGAGAGGGTGGTTTTGAGGTATGTGTGGGGGTTATGGGAAGCCATGGCTACGGAAGGAGGTGGTGATGATGGGCGTGCGGCAGGGTGGGCTGGGTCTTATACCTTTGGACACACGAGTGAAGGCAGTGTATGTGAAGCAGCGATACTTGAGGGTGGGAGGGGAGAGGGGTAGAAGGGTGGGAGAGGTCATGAAGGATGTGCGAAAATGGTGGAAGGGAAAGGCACTACTGGAGTGTGAAGATATGGTGCGAAATTTGTTGGCAGTAAGGGAAGCAAAAAAAGTAAGGGTAAGTAGGCTTGGGAGGACAGGTTGGCAGGGTACAGTGATACAGGGAGTAGCTACATACCCAATGTATGATTGGAGGGGCATTTGGGAAGACTTTTGGAAGATCAGATTAAAGCCAAGGGTTCGTGAAGTGGTTTATAGATTCTTTATGGGAATTCTAGCTACAAGGTCAGTGCTATATAGAATGGGTTATGTAGGTGCTGGCACTTGTTTGCATTGTGAGGAAGAGGAGACGGCTTTTCATGCCACATATTTTTGTGAAACCTTGGGTTTTGTAAGGGCATTGTTAGCGAGAGTTCTGGGTATAGTGGTGGGAGGGGGAAGAAACATTTCGACTTTGAGGGCTTTGCATTTTGATGTGGGAGGGGTTTCCAAGGACATTCGGAGGGCAGTGATGTATGTAGTGGCAGATTTTTTGTATGTGTCTTGGTGCATGCGGGAGGTGGGGGTGAATATAGGGTGCGGGCGCTTGCGGCGAGTGTGTATCGTACAGTATGCAGAAATAGGCTACTATATGGGAGGTTGTGGGTAAATAGTTTTCCCTTGGGTTATCGTAATCTGTCGGTAGGTGTAATGTTAGGGTTGGGTGTAGTTTAGAGCTGGATTGGGCTGGTTCTCCCTACACTGGCATTCTTGTTCTTTTTTGGAGATTAGTGGAGGATGGAAGGTGGAATAAAAGTGTGTGGTAGTGGAGCATATGGGTGTAAAGTCGTTAGGAATGGGGGGGGCGTAGGGGGGGGTGAACTGGTGACATTTGGTTAAGAGACAGGGGTTTTATGACTTTCGACGTCAGGTACGAACTTGAGCATGGAAGGGAACGTGAGTTTGTGTTTTTTTAATACAGATAGCATGGGGTCAGGGGATGGCAGGGGGTGGCTTTCTGAAGTGTCTTTTGCCAGGTTGGTGTTGTTAATGATTGAGGTAGTACTGCCCGGTACATGTTTTATTAGGAGCCATAAGTTATATTGTGTAACTTAGTGCGTGACAGAGTAAGTCTGATATTGCTCTGGAACATTGTTAATAAATATATATATCTTGTTGGACATAATATATAAAAAATGGGAATATGTATTAGTGAGTGAGTTACAATTTCTAGTGTACTGTTACCATATTAGTTGGTATTCTTCACTTTGTCAAATAATTACTATCTATATATTGTTATAAGTTATTTATGTTAGTCCTTAATTTATACGTTTTAAGTGAACAAATGTAAGGTGTTGTGACGTCTAGTGCAAGTGGCATTTATCTTGCACTAGGAAAAAGGGGAAGTGTAAAGTATATATGATTGGATCATAACGAAATGTCATTGGATATATGTACACTGTATTTAGAAGACGGGAAGGATTGTGAGGATTGTCAATATATGTATTAATTCTTATGTAAATTTCATGGAACTCAGGGTGATAATAATGTACACCTATTAGTCGGATGATAAGTATTGATATTATTATGCTTATTGTAATATAATTTGATTGATGAAATGTATAATCTGGTTTTTAGCTTTGGAGTAAAGAGATAAAAATCATAGGGGATAGGGGATATTTTGTGTCAGCACAAAGATGAATCAGCAGTATGTATTTAGAAAATGTAACATTTTTATTTATCTGTGGCGGAGACGATAAGGGGTTCTCATATTCCTTTATGTTATTGAACTTTAATGTATTTTTAAATTCAATGACTGATGGAGGTTATGAGTGGTGACGGCAGACACAGTTACTAGGCATGTGGGGGGGGGTGAAGAGTCAGCGGTAGTGTATTAAATCCACCACCGTGCACGATATTGATTGTTATCATGGGGTATATGAGGGTTAGGGTGTGGATTGGTTTCTTTGGTGGATGTGTGCCATCATGTTCAGACTTTTCTTGTATTATAGTCAGCCTTTTAGATGGCTGGATTGTGTTTATACATGTTGTCAATGATATCCTTAATGCTCTAATAAATGTATAAGAGATGTCAATGAGTATACTCAGGTGAAAGTGGTATGTTTTTCAAGGGGGGGGGGAGTGTCAGCATTACTAAGTAGGACTATCGTTTTTATTATAAGACCATTTTTTCACGTGAAGCATGGTACATAAAAGTAGTGTTTGATTGGAGTGCAGCAGCCAATTCTGATGCCATTATATAAGTGCTTCTTTGGTATTTGTGTAGTCACTGCAGATTATCGTTTTACTGCCTGTATCTTGTTACATATTGATTATGTACCCATATAATTTTTGTACCTGAGTTCTAAATAAAATATAAAAAAAAAAAGTTACACAACCCAGGGCAACATGGGTTTAGAACAGGTCGCTCCTGTCTGTCTCAACTATTGGATCACTACGACAAGGTCCTAAATGCACTAGAAGATAAAAAGAATGCAGATGTAATATATACAGACTTTGCAAAAGCCTTCGACAAGTGTGACCATGGCGTAATAGCGCACAAAATGCGTGTTAAAGGGATAACAGGAAAAGTCGGTCGATAGATCTATAATTTCCTCACTAACAGAACACAGAGAGTAGTCGTCAACAGAGTAAAGTCCGAGGCAGCTACGGTGAAAAGCTCTGTTCCACAAGGCACAGTACTCGCTCCCATCTTGTTCCTCATCCTCATATCCGACATAGACAAGGATGTCAGCCACAGCACCGTGTCTTCCTTTGTAGATGACACCCGAATCTGCATGACAGTGTCTTCCATTGCAGACACTGCAAGGCTCCAGGCGGACATCAACCGAATCTTTCAGTGGGCTGCAGAAAACAATATGAAGTTCAACGATGAGAAATTTCAATTACTCAGATATGGTAAACACAAGGAAATTAAATCTTCATCAGAGTACAAAACAAATTCTGGCCACAAAATAGAGCGAAACACCAACGTCAAAGACCTGGGAGTGATCATGTCGGAGGATCTCACCTTCAAGGACCATAACATTGTATCAATCGCATCTGCTAGAAAAATGACAGGATGAATAATGAGAACCTTCAAAACTAGGGAGGCCAAGCCCATGATGACACTCTTCAGGTCACTTGTTCTATCTAGGCTGGAATATTGCTGCACACTAACAGCACCTTTCAAGGCAGGTGAAATTGCTGACCTAGAAAATGTACAGAGAACCTTCACGGCGCGCATAACGGAGATAAAACACCTCAATTATTGGGAGCGCTTGAGGTTCCTAAACCTGTACTCCCTGGAACGCAGGCGGGAGAGATACATGATTATATACACCTGGAAAATCCTAGAAGGACTAGTACCGAACTTGCACACGAAAATCACTCACTACGAAAGCAAAAGACTTGGCAGACGATGCAACATACCCCCAATGAAAAGCAGGGGTGTCACTAGTACGTTAAGAGACCATACAATAAGTGTCAGGGGCCCGAGACTGTTCAACTGCCTCCCAGCATACATAAGGGGGATTACCAACAGACCCCTGGCAGTCTTCAAGCTGGCACTGGACAAGCACCTAAAGTCGGTTCCTGACCAGCCGTGCTGTGGCTCGTACGTTGGTTTGCGTGCAGCCAGCAGCAACAGCCTGGTTGATCAGGCTCTGATCCACCAGGAGGTCTGGTCACAGACCTGGCCTCGGGGGCGTTGACCCCCGGATCTCTCTCCAGGTAAACTCCAAGTATACAATAAGATTGGACCCTTTTCTCGAGCAATGTAAACAATCCCTCAGGCGCTGAGGAGTTTTTGTCGTATATACAATAAGATTGGGCCTTTTTCTCGAGCAATGTAAACAATCCCTCAAGCGCTGAGGAGTTTTTGTCGTCTATACAATGCTCGACACTGGTACAACAATACTGACTCCTCTCCCTCTGACATATTTCTCCTTGGCCAAAGCTCGTAGTTTCTTAGTCTGCTCCAGTGCAAGTTCTTCTTATTCGAAAGCAAAAAATGCAAATTCACCGGCACATAGGAGACTGAAACTTATCTCGACGTTTCGGTCCGACTAGTCGATGGTCCAAGTGAGACCGAAATGTCATCATATGTTTGAGTCTCCTATAACAGTCAACAAGGTAATGAAAATGAATATATAAACAACTGTATACACTATATGGGGAGATAAATGGAATTAAATGCCGACACGATGGAAAATAGACACAAATGCACTATAATGCGATCGTGTTTGTTTCGTTTCGCTCACATAGTGGGTGAAACGTAGTCAATAAAGGATCCCTTTATACCGCATTTGTGTCTATTTCTCCACGCTATAAAGAATAATTACTGGGGGAATTGTGGTGTTGTGTTCAACATTGAACTTACTGGAGGAAGTTGGTGCTTAACAAGATTACTGAAGGAATTTAGAAATGGCGAGTTAGTGTTAGCGACCTCGACACTGGTAGGTATGATCATACCTGCAGGTGATCATTCAGACCAGTGATCATACCAGCAGGTGATCACAATTTTACTACATGTAAACCAAACAATAACCAAATTTCTGTAAACTCAGCATTGTAATCCTTATAGAGAATAAACTTTGAATTTGAATTTGAATTGAATGATCATACCTGCAGGTGATCATTCAGATCAGTGATCATACCTGCAGGTGATCATTCAGACCAGTGATCATACCTACCTGTGATCATACCCATCAGTGACCATACCTACCAGTGATCATACCTACCAGTGATCGTTCCTACCAGTTATCATACTTACCAGTGATCATGCGTATGAGTGATCATGCGTACGAGTGATCATACCTACCAGAGATCATACCTACCAGTGATCATACCTACCAGTGATCATACCTACCAGTGATCATACCTACCAGTGATCATACCTACCAGTGATCATACTTACCACTGATCATGCGTACGAGTGATCATGCGTACGAGTGAGCATACATACCAGTGATCATAACCACCAGTGATCATACCTACCAGTGATCATACCTACCAGTGATCATATCTACCAGTGATCATACCTACCAGTGATCATACCTACCAGTTAACATACTTACCAGTGATCATGCGTACGAGTGATCATGCGTACGAGTGATCATACCTACCAGCGATCATACCTACCAGTGATCATACCTACCAGTGATCATACCTACCAGTGATCATATCTACCAGTGATCATACCTTCCAGTGATCATACCTACCAGTTAACATACTTACCAGTGATCATGCGTACGAGTGATCATGCGTACGAGTGATCATACCTACCAGTGATCATACCTACCAGTGATCATACCTACAAGTGATCATACCTACCAGTGATCATACCTACCAGTTATCATACTTGCCAGTGTTCATGCGTACGAGTGATCATACCTACCAGTGATCATACCTCCCAGTGATCATACCTACCAGTGATCATACCTCCCAGTGATCATACCTACCAGTGATCATACCTACCAGTGATCATACCTACCAGCGATCATACCTCCCAGTGATCATACCTACCAATGATCATATCTACCAGTGATCATGCCTACCAGTGATCATATCTACCAGTGATCATACCTCCCAATGATCATACCTCCCAGTGATCATATCTACCAATGATCATACCTCCCAGTGATCATATCTACCAGTGATCATACCTCCCAGTGATCATATCTACCAGTGATCATATCTACCTGTGATCATACCTACCAGTGATCATATCTACCAGTGATCATACCTCCCAGTGATCGTATCTACCAGTGATCATGCCTACCAGTGATCATATCTACCAGTGATCATACCTCCCAGTGATCATATCTACCAGTGATCATGCCTACAAGTGATCATATCTACCAGTGATCATACCTCCCAGTGATCATATCTACCAGTGATCATACCTACCTGTGATCATACCTATCAGTGATCATACCTACCAGTGATCATACCTACCAGTGATCATACCTACCAGAGATCATACCTACCAGTGATCATACCTACCAGTGATCATACCTATCAGTGATCATACCTACCAGTGATCATGCCTCCCAATGATCATACCTACCAGTGATCATACCTACCAGTGATCATACCTAACAGTGATCATACCTACCAGTTATCATACTTACCAGTGATCATGCGTACGAGTGATCATGCGTACGAGTGAGCATACATACCAGTGATCATAACCACCAGTGATCATACCTACCAGTGATCGTGGGTACGAGTGATCATGCGTACGAGTGATCATGCCTACCAGCGATCATACCTACCAGTGATCATACCTACCAGTGATCATATCTACCAGTGATCATACCTACCAGTTAACATACTTACCAGTGATCATGCGTACGAGTGATCATACCTACCAGTGATCATACCTACCAGTGATCATACCTCCCAGTGATCATACCTACCAGTGATCATACCTACCAGTTATCATACTTGCCAGTGATCATGCGTACGAGTGATCATGCGTACGAGTGATCATGCGTACGAGTGATCATACCTACCAGTGATCATACCTACCAGTGATCATACCTCCCAGTGATCATACCTACCAGTGATCATACCTACCAGTGATCATACCTTCCAGTGATCATACCTACCAGTTATCATACTTACCATTGATCATGCGTACGAGTGATCATGCGTACGAGTGAGCATACCTACCAGTGATCATAACTACCAGTGATCATACCTACCAGTGATCATATCTACCAGTGATCATACCTACCAGTGATCATATCTACCAGTGATCATACCTACCAGTGATCATACCTCCCAGTGATCATACCTACCAATGATCATATCTACCAGTGATCATGCCTACTAGTGATCATATCTACCAGTGATCATACCTCCCAATGATCATACCTCCCAGTGATCATATCTACCAGTGATCATACCTCCCAGTGATCATATCTACCAGTGATCATACCTCCCAGTGATCATATCTACCAGTGATCATACCTACCAGTGATCATATCTACCAGTGATCATACCTACCAGTGATCATATCTACGAGTGATCATACCTCCCAGTGATCATATCTACCAGTGATCATGCCTACCAGTGATCATATCTACCAGTGATCATAACTCCCAGTGATCATATCTAACAGGGATCATACCTCCCAGTGATCATATCTTCCAGTGATCATACCTCCCAGTGATCATATCTACCAGTGATCATACCTCCCAGTGATCATATCTACCAGTGATCATACCTACCAGTGATCATATCTACTAGTGATCATAACTTCCAGTGATCATATCTACCAGTGATCATATCTACCAGTGATCATATCTACCAGTGATCAAACCTCCCAGTGATCATATCTACCAGTGATCATGCCTACCAGTGATCATATCTACCAGTGATCATACCTCCCAGTGATCATACCTACCAGTGATCATACCTCCCAGTGATCATATCTACCAGTGATCATACCTACCAGTGATCATATCTACCAGTGATCTTAACTCCCAGTGATCATATCTACCAGTGATCATACCTACCAGTGATCATACCTACCAGTGATCATACCTCCCAGTGATCATATCAACCTGTGATCATATCTACCAGTGATCATATCTACCAGTGATCATACCTCCCAGTGATCATATCTACCAGTGATCATACCTACCAGTGATCATACCTCCCAGTGATCATATCTACCAGTGATCATATCTACCAGTGTTCATATCTACCAGTGATCATACCTCCCAGTGATCATATCTACCAGTGATCATACCTCCCAGTGATCATATCTACCAGTGATCATATCTACCAGTGATTATACCTACCAGTGATCATACCTACCAGTGATCATACCTACCAGTGATCATGCCTACCAGTGATCATACCTACCTGTGATCATACCTACCAGTGATCATGCCTACCAGTGATCATACCTACCAGTGATCATGCCTACCAGTGATCATACCTACCTGTGATCATACCTACCATTGATCATATCTACCAGTGATCATGCCTACCATTGATCATATCTACCAGTGACCATACCTACCAGTGATCATACCTACCAGTGATCATGCCTACCATTGATCATATCTACCAGTGATCATGCCTACCATTGATCATATCTACCAGTGACCATACCTACCAGTGATCATGCCTACCATTGACCATATCTACCAGTGATCATACCTACCAGTGATTATACCTACCAGTGATCATACCTACAAGTGATCATACCTACCAGTGATCATGCCTACCAGTGATCATACCTACCAGTGATCATGCCTACCATTGATCATATCTACCAGTGTACCTGGAAGGTATTCCGAGGATCAACGCCCCCGTGGCCCGGTGCATGACCAGGCCTTCCTGTGAATTAGGGCCTGATCAACTAGGCTGTTACTGCTGGTCGCACGTAGTCCAACGTACGAACCACAGCCAGGCTGATCCAGCACTGACTATAGGTATCTGTTCGGCTCCCTCTTGAAGACAACCAAGGGTCTATTGATAATTCCCTTTATGGCTGGTTGGAGGCTGTTGAACAGTTTTGGGCCCAGGACACTTATTGTGTTTTCTCTTAATAATGGCGCTCCTTCTTTTCATTGAGCTATGTTGCAGCGCCTGCCAAGTCTTTTGCTTTCGTAGGTAGGTATTTTTATGTGCAGATTAGGGACCTGTCCCTCTAGGAATTTCCAGGTGTAGATTATGATGTATCTCTCTCGCCTGCGCTCCAATGAGTGCTTCCAAGCGTTCTCATTAGTTAAGGAATTTGATGGAACTTACAAGTGCAGTAAAGGTTCACTGTACCTTCTCCAGATCTGCGATTTTACCTGCCTTGAATGGAGCTGTTAGTGTACAGCAGTACTCTAGCCTAGAGAGAACAAGTGATTTAAAAACGATCATCAATGGCTTGGCATCTCTTGTCTTGGATATTGTCATAATCTATCCTGTCAGTTTCCTGGCAGATGTGATAGTGGCCTACAGTTAATCTTACCTGCCATTCCTTACTTCAGCTCTGGCAACACAACAACATACAGTTAATCTTACCTGCCATTCCTTACTTCAGCTCTGGCAATACAACAACATACAGTTAATCTTGCCTGCCATTCCTTACTTCAGCTCTGGCAACACAACAACATACAGTTAATCTTACCAGCCATTCCTTACTTCAGCTCTGGCAACACAACAACATACAGTTAATCTTACCTGCCATTCCTTACTTCAGTTCTGGCAACACAACAACATACAGTTAATCTTACCTGCCATTCCTTACTTCAGTTCTGGCAACACAACAACATACAGTTAATCTTACCTGCCATTCCTTACTTCAGTTCTGGCAACACAACAACATACAGTTAATCTTACCTGCCATTCCTTACTTCAGTTCTGGCAACACAACAACATACAGTTAATCTTACCAGCCATTCCTTACTTCAGCTCTGGCAACACAACAACATACAGTTAATCTTACCAGCCATTCCTTACTTCAGCTCTGGCAACACAACAACATACAGTTAATCTTACCTGCCATTCCTTACTTCAGTTCTGGCAACACAACAACATACAGTTAATCTTACCAGCCATTCCTTACTTCAGTTCTGGCAACACAACAACATACAGTTAATCTTACCTGCCATTCCTTACTTCAGCTCTGGCAACACAACAACATACAGTTAATCTTACCAGCCATTCCTTACTTCAGCTCTGGCAACACAACAACATACAGTTAATCTTACCAGCCATTCCTTACTTCAGTTCTGGCAACACAACAACATACAGTTAATCTTACCTGCCATTCCTTACTTCAGCTCTGGCAACACAACAACATACAGTTAATCTTACCAGCCATTCCTTACTTCAGCTCTGGCAACACAACAACATACGGATCATACTGACGCTCACTCTCCACACAAATATAGTGCTATTTATGTAAAAAGGACACCACTATATCTATGCTAGTGTAGACTGTGTAAGAAATTTTCCTTATTATATTATAAAGAATTCCTCTATTAAGCTACATTTTTCCCAGCTAAGATCAACTACTGAGATTCTGAAATATTTCCATCTATATCTGCATCATATAAGTGTCCGAATATTCTCACTTCAGTCTGTTGATGATAATATATAATTACACTTAGTTAATTTCATTGTAATATGACTCACGAAATCGTGGTATAGTTTCTCATTGTAATATGTTGGCCAAGAGACTAAGTAATTTTTCTTCATCAACGTTTGTGTAAACGGTATATGGAATGTGACATTATACGTGAGAAGTTTTTCCAAACCAGGAAAAATATTCCGTCTATCTTGCTTTCTATTCTCATTACTCCCAATCACACTAATTATCACTTAATAACAATCCATGGTACGGATGGTGTTTGAACTCCAGGACAGTAAGCCACTCGGCCACCTGCTGCCTACAATAACATTCACCCATACATGTATATATATATATATATAATATATATATATATATATATATATATATATATATATATATATATATATATATATATATATATATATATATATATATATATATATATATATATATATATACATACACAGTGGTTTGTTAGTAATCATGTTATTAAGAACACGTGCATCACTTATTCATTAAAGTGAAGATATCTTAGTTCTTTCAGAGACTTGGTTGAACTTGTATTCACTTTCAGAAGGAAAAATATCCTTAATTTGGAATCAGTTTAGTTCTGATTCACTCTAACACACTACAACACTCCCAGACTCTCTACCTGAGCCCTATAACACGCAACAACACACCAAGACTCTCCGCCTAAGTCCTCCAACACGCTACAACACTCACAGACTCTCCACCTGCGTCCTCCAACACGTTACAAAACACCAAGACTCTCCACCTGAGTCATCCAACACGTTACAAAACACCAAGACTCTCCACCTGAGTCATCCAACACTCTACAACACTCCCAGGCTCTTTACCTGAGTCCTGCAACACGCTACAACACTCCCAGGCTCTACACCTGAGTCCTCAAAAACGCTACAACACTCCCAGGCTCTACACCTGAGTCCTCCAACACGCTACAACACACCAAGACTCTCCACCTGAGTCCTCCAACACGCTATAACACTCCCAGACTCTCCAACTGAGTCCTCCAACACGTTACAAAACACCAAGACTCTCCACCTGAGTCATCCAACACGTTACAAAACACCAAGACTCTCCACCTGAGTCATCCAACACGCTACAACACTCCCAGATTCTCCACCTGAGTCCTCCAACACGCAACAACACTCTCTGACTCTCCACTTGAGTTCTCCAACACGCTACAACGCTCTCAGACTCTTCATCTGAGTCCTCCAACACGCTACAACTATTCCAGACTCTCTGCCTCAGTCCTCCAACACGTTATAACGCTCCAACACTCTCCACCTGAGCCATCCAACACGCTACAACACTCCCAGACTCTACACCTGAGTCCTCCAACATGTTACAACTCTCCCAGACTCTCCACATGAATCTTCCAACCGGCTACAAAGCTCCCAGACTCTGACCTTGAGTTCTCCAACACGCTACAACGCTCTCAGACTCTCCACCTGTGTCCTCCAACACGCTACAACTTTTCCAGACTCTCTGCCTCAGTCCTCCAACACGTTATAACGCTCCAACACTCTCCACCTGACCCATCCAACACGCTACAACACTCCCAGACTCTACACCTGATTCCTCCAACATGTTACAACTCTCCCAGACTCTCCACATGAATCTTCCAACCGGCTACAACACTCCCAGACTCTCCACCTGAGTCTTCCAACAGGCGACAAAACTTGCAGACTTTCCACCTGAGTCCTCAAACACGCTAAAACGCTCTCAGACACTCCACCAGAATCCTGCAACACGCTACAACGCTCCCAGACTCTCCACTTGAGTAATCCAACACGTTACAACGCTCCTACACTCTCTGCCTGAGTCCTACAACACGGTGCAAAGCACATAGACTCTCCGCCTGAGTCCCCCAACACGCTACAACGTTCCCACACTCTCCACCTAAATCCTCCAACTCGCTACAACACTCCAAGATTCTCCAAGTGAATCTTCCAACATGCTACAACGCCCCCTCACTCTCTGTCTGAGTCCCCCAACACGCTACAACACTGCCAGACTCTCTACTTGTGTCCTCCAACATGCTACAACACTTCCAGACTCTCCACCTGAGTCCTACAACACGCTTCAACGCTCCCAAACTCTCTGGATGAGGCTTCCAACACGCGACAACACTCCAAGACTCTACAGCAGGATCCTCCAACATGCTACAACGCTCCACGACTATTCACCTGAGTGCTCCAAAACCTTACAGCACTCCCAGACTCTCCGCCCAAGTCTTCCAAAGCGCTACAACGCTCCTAGACTCTCCACCTAAGTCTTCCAACGCGCTACAACGCTCCCAGACTCTCCACCTGAATCCTCCAACATGCTACAACCCTTCCAGACTCTTCGCCTGAGACCTCCAACACGCTACAACGCTCCCAGACTCTTCGCCTGAGACCTCCAACACGCTAAAACGCTCCAAGACTCTTCACCTGAGTCCTACAACACGCTACAACACTCCCAGACTCTCCGCCTTAGTCCTCCAACATGCTACAACGCCCCCTCACTCTCCACCGGAGTCTTCCAACACACTAAAACATTCCCAGACTCTCCACCTGAGTCCTCCAACACACTACAACGCTCCCAAACTGTCCAGCTGAGTCCTCCAACACGCTACAGCAATCCCACACTCTCCACCTCTCCTTCAAAATTGTACAACACTCCAAGACTCTCCTCCTGAGTCTTCCAATACCCTACAACGATCCCAGATTCTTCACCTGAGTCGTCCAACACTACAACACTCCCAGACTCTCCATATGAGTCGTCCAACACGCTACAACGCTCCTACACTCTCTGGCTGAGTCCTCCAACACGCTACAACTCTCCCAGGCTCTCCACCC
Organism: Cherax quadricarinatus; assembly: GCF_038502225.1. Taxonomy (NCBI): domain Eukaryota; kingdom Metazoa; phylum Arthropoda; class Malacostraca; order Decapoda; family Parastacidae; genus Cherax; species Cherax quadricarinatus. The sequence goes on from NC_091319.1 coordinate 35,325,166, forward strand.
GAGTACTCCAACACGCTACAAAACTCGAGAACCCCCCTAAGTCCTCCAACACGCTACAGCGCTCAAAGACTCTTTACCTGAGTTCTCCAACACGCTACAACGCTCCCAGACTCTCCGTCAGAGTCCTCCAACACGCTATAACGCTCCCAGAGTCTCCCTATGAGTCCTCCAACACGCTACAACTCTCCCACACTTTCCACCTTAGTCCTCCAACACGCTACAACGCTCCCACTCTCTCTGGCTGAGTCCTCCAACACGTTAGAACAGTCGCAGACTCTCCACGTAAGTCCTCCAACATGCTACAACACTCCCAGACTCTCCACCTGAGTCTTCCAACACTCTACAACGATCCCAGTCTCTCCACCTGAGTCCTCCAACACCCTACAACACTTCCAAACTCTCTATCTGAGTCCTCCAACACGCTACAACACTCCAAGACTCTTCATCTGAGTCCTCCAACATGCTACAACGCTCCAAGACTCCTCACCTGAGTCCTGCAACACGCTACAACTCTCCCAGACTCTCCATCTGAGTCCTCCAACACGCTACATCGCTAGCACACTCTCCGACTGAGTCCTCCAACACGCTAGAACAGTCCCAGACTCTCCTCATGAGTACTTCAATTCACTACAACTCTCCCAGAATCTTCGCCCTAGGAACATAAGACCATAAGAAAGAAGGAACACTGCAACATGCGTACTGATCCATGCGGAGCAGGTCCATGTCTCCTGTAAGATAAACCCAATGAACCACCGCCCCAGATTAGCCCAGTGACCCACCCAGTCTGGTCACCTCCACTCAAGGATGGATCACGACACCAGACCCAGCAGCACAAGCTAGTTAGGTCCAACTCACACTCATCCACACCCACTCATGTATTTATCTAAACTATTTTTAAAACTACACAACGTTTTAGCCTGAATTTGTTCCACTTATCCACAACTCTATTACCAAACCAGTGCTTTCCTATATCCTTACTGAATCTGAATTTTTCCAACTTGAAACCATTGCTTCGAGTCCTGTCGTGGCTGGAAATTTTCAGCACGCTATTTACATCCCCTTTATTTATTCCCGTTTTCCATTTATACTCCTCGATCATATCCTCCCTAATTCCACGCCTTTCGAGAGAGTGCAGATTCAGGACCCTCAGTCTATCCTCATAGGGAAGATTTCTGATACTTGAGATCATCTTTGTCATTCTCCACTGTACGTTTTCCAGAGCATTTATATCCATTCTGTAATACGGTGACCAGAACTAAGCAGCATAGTCTAAATGAGGCCTAACCTCGGATTTATAGAGTTGAAGAACAACCTGAGGACTTCTATTAATTATACTTCTAGATATGAAGCCAAGAATTCTGTTAGCTTTATTGCGAACACTAATGCACTGTTGTCTTAGTTTTAGATTACTGCTAACCAGAACTCCTAAATCCTTTTCGCAATCAATAGTATTAAAATCTACATTATTTAGTTTAATGGTGGCATGGTTATTTAACTGTCCAACATTTAGAACTTTGCATTTGTCAATATTAAACTGCATCTGCCACTTCTCCGACCATTGCATCAGTCTATTCAAATCTTCCTGGAGTGCTCTAGTGTCCTCATTAGAATGAATTGGACGGCCTATTTTGGTGTCATCAGCAAATTTGCTTATGTCGCTATTTATTCTCTCATCTATTTCGTTTATGTAAATTGTGAACAACAATGGGCCCAACACTGACCCCTGAGGAACACCGCTTGTGACGTGTCCCCATTCTGATTTCTCCCCATTTATGCAAACTCTCTGCTGCCTATTTGTCAACCATGCCTCTACCCAGGAAAAAATTTCTCCTATTCCGTGTGCCTTAAGTTTCCTCAATAGCCTCTGATGTGGAACTCTATCGAAAGCCTTACTGAAGTCCATATAGACAATATCATGTTCAATACATGATCTACCTCCTCGAATACCTTAGTGAAAAAAAGTTAGTAAATTCGTAAGACAGGAACGCCCCTTTGTAAAACCGTATTGAGATTCATTACTCAATCTGTGCCTATCAAGATAACTACGATTTGCTTCGGCAATTATTGATTCCATAAATTTTCCCACTATGGAGGTAAGGCTTATTGGTCTATAGTTCGAAGCCAAGGACCTGTCACCTGCCTTGTAAATAGGTATTACATTTGCCATTTTCCACTTATCAGGCACTATGCCAGTTTGTAGTGATATGTTAAAAAGATTAGCCAAAGATATGCTAAGTTCCTCTTTAGATTCCTTTAACACCCTTACAAACAGTTCATCAGAGCCTGGGGATTTGTTAGGTTTTAGTTTCTATATTTGTCTTAGAACAATGTCACTAGTTACCGCAATCATATGTAGTTTATTATCCTGTTCTGTATAATCTATTATTTCAGGAATATAGCTAGTGTAGTATATAGTATAGTATATAGGTATTGAGAATTTCACACATATCCTTATAACTGTCAGTGATCTGAATAGAGTTACTCTTAAGTGGGCCAATCTTGTCCTTAATCTTACTTCTGTATACCTGAAAGAACCTTTTTGGGTTAGTTCTTGAATCCCTTGCGACCTTAGCCTCATAATCCCTTTTAGCTTTTCTTATTCTTTTCTTTACTTCTCTCTTTAATTGTATACTGATTTCTTAACTGCCTATCCCCTCTTTTGATACGCCTATATATGCCTCTCTTTTGACCAATGAGATGTTTTAATCTATTGTTCATCCATTTGGGATCATTTTTGTTAGATCTAATTTCCCTACTCGGAACAAAAGTTGTCTGGGCAGCTAGAATTATGCTCTGAAAAACGTTATATTGGCAACCAAGATCACCTACCTGACCCATAGTCAGGACATCCCAATTTAGCCCACCCAGGTAATTTTTTAGTCCCATGAAGTCGGCCAAGCGAAAATCTGGGACAGAGATTTGATTGCAGTTATCTGGGTAATTCCATGATATATTGAAACTAAGTAATTTGTGATCACTTTCCCCAAGCTCATCATTAACCTCAAGATTATTAATTAGTGAATCTTTGTTGGCAAGAACCAAGTCAAGCAGATTGTTTCCTTTATTTGGTTCTGTCACAACCTGTTCTAAAAAGCAATCCTGAACCGTATCAAGAAAGTCACTAGACTCAAGATTTTCTGTCGTATTGTTCCAATCAATTTGTCTAAAGTTAAAATCTCCCATTATCACATTTTCATATCTTGATGCCTTATAAATTTCATCCCATAATAGCTTACTGCACTCCCTATCAAGGTTTGGGGGCCTATAAATAACACCCAAAATTAATTTGTCACGACCCTCAAGAAACTGTAGCCAAACAGATTCTGTGTTCGATGTTTCTAATCTTATATCATGTCTAAGACAACAATTTAAATTTTTTCTGACATACATCGCCACTCCACAACCCTTCCTGTTGACCCTATCAGTATGGAATAATTTATAATCCTGTATGTTGCATTCAGAAGGTATTTCTTAATCTTTCAGGTTGAACCAGGTCTCTGTTATACCAATAATATCTATATTGTGTACGAATGGTATACAATACTACTATTTGTATAGTAAACCATAAGGGAGCTAGTCGCTCATTGCCCTCTACTATCTTTCATTGTTGATCAGTTGGTTTGCCATTACTATCAACTTTATTTTGAATATTGTCTTTTAAACATATCCCTGAGATATCCCGGTAATAACTGCTGTTTTTAACACTAATGCTGCAGCCTGATTGTTTCCCAAAACCACCCATACCTATTTAATCTATCAGTTTAAATTCCTAGACAAGTCATCAATTACCCTCTCAACTGAATTGGCTAATGCAACCACTCCATCCCCAGAGAGATGAACCCCATCCCTTGCATACATATCACATTTGCCAAAGAATAGGTCCCAGTTATCAATGAATGGGATTGCAAGTTCCTTGCAGTACCTGTCTAGCCAGCAATTTATACTAATTGCCCCAGACATCCATTCATTGCCCACTCCCTTTCTAGGCAAGATGATACTTATGACTGGGATCCCTCCCTTAGACCTAACTACTTCTATGGCTGACCTGTACTTATCCAGCAGCTCCTCTCTCCTTCCCTTCCCAATGTCATTATCCCCAGCACTAAGACAGATAATGGGCTTGTTTCCATTACCTGCCATAATATTATCCAACCTGCTGACTATGTCACCAACACTTGAACCTGAGATTCTAAAACACTACAACAAGCCATGGTGCTGGGTAACAGCCCACGCTAACTCCCAAGAGCTTAGGCTACAACGCTCCCACACTCTCCGCTTGAGTCCTCCAACACGCTACATCGCTCGCACACTCTCCGCATGAGTCCTCCAACACGCTACAACACTCCCAGATTCTCCCCCTTGTCCTACAACACGCTACAAGAACACACACTCTCCGCCTGAGTCCTCCAATACGCTACAACGCTCCCACACTCTCCACCTGAGTCCTTCAACACGCTACAACATTCCCAGAATCTCCAACTGAGTCCTCCAACAAGCTACAACGCCCCCTCACCCTCTGCCTGAGTCCTCTAACACACTACAACACCTCCAGACTCTCCACCTGAGTCCTCCAACACGCTACAGCGCTCCCACACTCTCTGGCTGAGTCCACCAACACGGTACAACACTCCCACACTTTCCACTCGAGTACTCCAACACGCTGCAAATCTCGAGAACCTCCCCCTCAGTCCTCCAACACACTACAACGCTCCAAGACTCTCCGTCTAAGTCCTCAAACACGCTACAACGCTTTCAGACTCTCCGTATGAGTCCTACAACACGGTAAAACTCTCCAAGACTCTCCCCATGAGTCTTCCAACACGCTACAACGCTCCCATACTTTCTGCCTGCGTCCTCCAACACGGTAGATTAATCTCCGTCTCTCCACCTGAGTCCTCCAACACGCTACAACACTTACAGACACTCCACCTGAGTTCTCAAACATCCTACAACGCTTCCAAACTCTCCACATGAGTTCTCCAACATGCTACAACTCACGCAGACTCTCCGTCTGATTCCTCCAGAACGCAATAACTATTCCAAACTCTCTTGACACAGCCCTCCAACACACTACAACTCTCCCAGACTATCCGCATGTCTTCCAACATGCTACAACGCTCTTACACTCTCCGCCTCAGTCCTCCAACATGCTACAAATCTCCCACACTCTCCGCATGAGTCCTCCAAAATGCTACAACACTCCCAGACTCTCCGCCTGAGTCCACCAACATGATACAACACTCCCAGACTCTCCACATGCGTCTTCCAACACGCTACAACGCACCCAGACTCTGTCCCTGAGCCCTACAACAAGCTACTACGCTCACAGACACTCCATTTGAGTCTTCCAACACGCTACAACTCTCGCAGACTCTCCGCCTGGGTCCTCAAACACGCTACAACATTCTCTTACTCTCCATTTGAGCCCTCCAATACTCTACAACACTCACAGACACTCCACCTGAGTCCTCCAACAAGCTACAACGCCCCCAGACACTTCATCTGAGACCTCCAACATGCTAAAACGCTCTCAGACTCTCAATCTGAGTCCTGCAGCACGCTACAACTTTCCCGGACTCTACGCTTTAGTTCTCCAATACGCTACAACTCTCACAGACTCTCTGACTGAGTTCTACAAAACTCCACAACACTCCCAGAATCTTCGCCTGAATCCTCCAACACACTACAACGCTCCCTGACTCTCCACATGAGTCGTCCAATACGCTACAACGCTTCCACACTCTCTGGCTGAGTCCTCCAACACGCTACAACACTCCCAGACTCTCCACCCGTGTACTCCAACACGCTACAAAACTCGACAACCCCCCTAAGTCCTCCAACACGCTACAACGCTCCAAAGCTCTTCATCTGAGTCCTCCAACACGCTGCAACTTTTCCAGACTCTCCGCCTAAGTCCTCAAACACGCTACAACACTCCCAGACTCTCCTCCTGAGTCATCCAAAATGCTTCAACACTCCCAGACTTTCCAACTGAATCCTCCAACAATCTACAACGCTCCCAGACACTCCATCTGAGTCCTGCAACACGCTAAAACGCTCTCAGACTCTCAGCCTGAGTCCTGCAATATGCTACAACTCTCGCAGACTCTCCACCTGACTCCTATAACACGCTATATAGCTAGCGCACTCTCCCCATGAGTCCTCCAACACGCTACAACACTCCCAAACTCTCCGCCTGACTCCTCCAACAAGCTAAATCGCTCGCACACTCTCCGCATGAGTCCTCCAACACGCTACAACATTCCCAGAATCTCCAACTGAGTCCTCCAACAAGCTACAACGCCCCCTCACCCTCTGCCTGAGTCCTCTAACACACTACAACACCTCCAGACTCTCCACCTGAGTCCTCCAACATGCTACAGCGCTCCCACACTCTCTGGCTGAGTCCTCCAACACGGTACAACACTCCCACACTTTCCACCCGAGTACTCCAACACGCTGCAAATCTCGAGAACCTCCCCCTCAGTCCTCCAACACACTACAACGCTCCAAGACTCTCCGCCTAAGTCCTCAAACACGCTACAACGCTTCCAGACTCTCTGTATCAGTCCTACAACACGCTAAAACGCTCCAAGACTCTCCCCATAAGCTTTCCAACACGCTACAACGCTCCCACACTTTCTGCCTGCGTCCTCCAACACGGTAGAATAAACTCAGTCTTTCCACCTGAGTCCTCCAACACGCTACAACACTCACAGACACTCCACCTGAGTTCTCAAACTCGCTACAACGCTTCTAAACTCTCCACATGAGTTCTCCAACATGCTACAACTCACCCAGACTCTACGCCTGAGTCCTCCAAACCGCAACAACTATTCCAAATTCTCTGACTCAGTCCTCCAACACACTACAACTCTCGTAGAATATCCGCATTAGTCCTCTAACACGCTACAACGATCTAACGCTCTTCACCTGAGTCCTTCAACATGCTACAAATCTCCCACACTCTACGCCTGTGTCCTCCAACACGTTACAACGCTCCCACACTCTCCACCTGAGTCCTCCAACACGCTACAACACTCCCAGACTCTCCAGCTGAGTCCTCCAACATGCTACAACACTCCCAGACTCTCCACCTGAGTCCTTCAACACGCTACAACGCTCCCAGGCCCTCCACTGGGTAATCCAACTCGCTACAACGCTCTCCGACTTTCTTCCTGATTCCTTCAACACGGAACAACGCTTACAGACTCTCCGTCTTTTTCCTCCAACACGGTACAACGTTCCCATACTCCCCTGCAGAGTCCTCCAACACGCTACAACACTTCAAGACTCTGTGTCTGAGTCCTCCAACACGTTACGAGACTCTCAGACTATCGGCCTGAGTCCTCCAACACGCTACAAGGCTCTCAGACTCTCCACACGTGTCCTCTCACACTCTAAAACGCTCCCACACACTCGATCTCTGTTCTGGAACACGCTACAACGCTCCAAGACTCTTCATCGGAGTCCTCCAACATGCTACAGCGCTTCAAGATTCTCTACCTCAGTCCTCCAACACGCTAGAACGCCCCGAGACTCTCCGTCTGAGCCCTCCAACGCGCTTCAAAGCTCCCATGCTCTCCGTGTGGGTCTCATAACATGCTACAATGCTCCCAAACTCACCGACTGTGTCCTTCTACACGCTACAACACTCACAGACTCTCCACATGAGTCCTCTAACATGCTACCACACGTCCAAACTCCCCACGTGAGTCCTTCAACTCGCTACAACGCTCCCAGTGTATCAACCTGAGTCCTCCAAAACGTTGCAACGCACCCATACACTCTTCCTAAGTTCCCTAACAGGCTATAATACTCCCAGACTCTTCTCCTGAGTCCTCCAGCACGCTACAACACCCCCTGACTCTCTGTCTGAGTCCTAGAGCACGCTACAACAGTCCCAGCTTGTCTGCCTGAATTCTTTAACATGCTACAACCCTCCCAGACTCTCTTTCTGAGTCCTCCAACACCATACAACACTCCCATATTCTCTACCTGAATCCTGCAACATGTTACAACGTTCCCAGACTCTCAGCCTGAGTCCTCCAACACGCCACAACACTCCAAGACTCTGTGTTTGAGTAATCCAACACGCTACAGTGCTCCCAGACTCTCCATCTGAATCCTCCAACACGATACAACGCTTCAAGACTTTCCACCTGAGTCCTGCAACACGCTACAACGCTCCTAGACTCTCCGCCTGAGTCCTTCAACACACTTCAACGCTTCCAGACTCTCCGTCTGACTCCATCAACATGCTACAACATTCACAGACTCTCCACCTGTGCCCTTCAACACGCTACAACACTCCAGGATTCTCAAGCTGAGTCCTACAACAAGCTGCAACGCTCCCACACTCTCTGCCTGAGCCCTCCAACACGCTACAGCACTCAGAGACTCTCCACCTGAGTCCTCCAACATGCTACAACTGTCCCAGACTCTCCACCTGAGTCCTCCAACACGCTACAACTCTGCCAGATCCTCCACCTGAGTCCTCCAACAATCTACAACACTCCCAGATACTCCGTCTGAGTCCTCCAACACGCTACGACGCTCCCACGCTCTCTACCTGAGTCCTACAACTCACTACAACGCACCCAGACTCTTCACCTGAGTTCTCCCACACTCTGCAACGCTCACAGACTTTCCGTCCGAGTCCTCCAACACGCTACAGTGCTCCTAGACTCTCCAACTGAATCAACAAACACGCTACAACGCTTCCAGTCTCTCCACTTGATTCCTCCCACACGCTACAATGCCCCCAGACTCTCAGTCTGTGTACTGCACCACACTACAACGCTCCCAGACTCTCCATCTGAGTCCTGCAACATGGTACAACGATCCCAGACTCTCCACCTGTGTCCTTTAACATCCTAAAAAGGTCCTGGACTCTCCATCTGAGTCCTCCAACATGCTACAACGCTCTCAGACTCCTCGTAAGACCTCCAACACAATACAACACTCCCAAATTCTTCGTCTGAGTCTTCCAACATGCTGCAACACTCCCAGACACTCCACCTGAGTCCTCTAACACGCTAAAACGCTCCCAGACTCTCTACCTGAGTGCTCCAACTCTCTTCAGTGCTCTCAGACTCTACCCCTGAGTCCTACAACACGCTACAACGTTCCCAGACTCTCCACCTGAGTCCTTCAACACGCTACAACGCTCGTAGGTTCTCCACCTGAGTAAACCAATATGCTACAATGCTCTCAGACTCTCTGTCTGAGTCCTCCAACTCGCTACAACGCTCCCATACTCTCCACCTGAGTCCTTCAACACGCTACAACGCTCCCAGACACTCCACCTGAGTCCTCCAACACGCTACAACGTACCCACGCTCTCTACCTGAGTCCTACATCTCACTACAACGCTCCCAGACTCTTCACCTGAGTTCTCCCACACTCTGCAACGCTCACAGACTTTCTGTCCGAGTCCTCCAACACGCTACAGTGCTCCTAGACACTCCAACTGAGTTCACAAACACTTCAAGTCTCTCCACTTGATTCCTCCCACACGCTACAATGCTCCCAGACTCTCAGTCTGTGAACTGCACCACTCTACAACGCTCCCAGACTCTCCATCTGAGTCCTGCAGCATGGTACAACGATCCCAGACTCTCCACCTGTGTCCTTTAACATCCTACAAAGGTCCTGGACTCTCCAGCTGAGTCCTCCAACATGCTACAACGCTCTCAGACTCCTCGTAAGACCTCCAACACAATGCAACACTCCCAAATTCTTCGTCTGAGTCCTCCAACATGCTGCAACACTCCCAAACACTCCACCTGAGTCCTCTAACACGCTAAAACGCTCCCAGACTCTCTACCTGAGTGCTCCAACTCTCTTCAATGCTCCCAGACTCTCCACCTGAGTGCTCCCACTCGCTATAACGCTCCCAGACTTTCCCTCCGAGTCGTCCAACGCGGTACAATACTCCGCAACTCTCCACATGAGTCCTCCAACACGTTGCAACGCTCCCAGACTCTACGTGTGAGTCCTGCAACACGCTTCATTGCTCTCAGACTTTACCCCTGAGTCCTCCAACACGCTACAACGTTCTCAGACTCTCTACCTGAGTCCTTCAACACGCTACAACGCTCGTAGGTTCTCCACCTGAGTAATCCAATGTGCTACAATGCTCCTACACTCTCTGTCTGAGTCCTCCAACACGCTACAATGCTCCCATGCTCTCCACCTGAGTCCTCCAAGACGCTACAACACTACAAGGCTTTCCATCTGAGTCCTCCAACACGCTAAAACGTTCCCAGACTCTCCACATGAGTCCTCCAACACGCTACACCGCTCCCAGATTCTCAACCTGTGTCGTGTCGCGCACTACAACTCTCCCACCCTCTCCTTCTGTCTCCTGCAACCCGCTACAACGCTCAAAGACTCTCCATCTGAGTCCTCCAACATCTAAAACGCTCCCAGACTCTCTAACTGAGTCCTCCAACACGCTACAATGCTCCCAGAGACTCTGTCTAAGTCATCCGAAGCGCAAGAACACTCCGAAACTCTCCGTCTGAGTCCTCCAACATGCTACAACGCTCCCAAACTCACAGACTGTGTCCTACTACACACTACAACACTCACAGACTCACCACCTGAGTTGTCCGACACGCTACCACACACCCAGACTCTTCACATGAGTCCTCCAACTCGCTACAACACTCCCAGACTCTCTGTCTGAGTCCTAGAGCACGCTACAACAGTCCCAGCTTGTCTGCCTGAATTCTTTAACATGCTACAACCCTCCCAGACTCTTTTCCTGAGTCCTCCAACACCATACAACACTCCCATATTCTCTACCTGAATCCTGCAACATGTTACAACGCTCCCAGACTCTCTGCCTGAGTCTTCCAGCACGTTTCAACGCTCCCAGACTCTCTGCATGATTTCCAAAACACGTTACAACGCTCCCAGACTCTCAGCCTGAGTCCTCCAACACGCCATAACACTCCAAGACTCTGTGCCTGAGTAATCCAACACGCTACAGTGCTCCCAGACTCTACATCTGAGTCCTCCAACACGATACAACGCTTCAAGACTTTCCACCTGAGTCCTCTAACACACTACAACACTCCTAGAATCTTCCCCTAAATCCTCCAACACACTAAAACACTCCCTGACTCTCCACATGAGTCGTCCAATACGCTACAACTCTCCCACACTCTCTGTCTGAGTCCTCCAACACGCTACAACACTCCCAGACTCTCCACCCGTGTACTCCAACACGCTACAAAAGTCGACAACCCCCCCTAAGTCCTCCAACACGCTACAACGCTCGAAATCTCTTCATCTGAGTCCTCCAACACGCTGCAACATTCCCAGACTCTCCGCCTAAGTTCTTCAACACGCTACAACGCTCCCAGACTCTCCCCATGAGTCCTCCAACACGCTACAACGCTTTCTCACTTTCTGTACGAGTCCTCCAACACGCTACAACACTCCCAGACTCTCCTCCTGAGTCATCCAAAATGCTTCAACACTCCCAGACTTTCCAACTGAGTCCTCCAACAATCTACAAAGCTCCCAGACACTACATCTGAGTCCTTCAACACGCTAAAACGCTCTCAGACTCTCAGCCTGAGTCCTGCAACATGCCACAACTCTCGAAGACTCTCCACCTGAGTCCTATAACACGCTATATCGCTAGCGCACTCTCCCCATGAGTCCTCCAACTCGCTACAACACTCCCATACTCTCCGCCTGACTCCTCCAACAAGCTAAATCGCTCGCTCACTCTCCGCATGAGTCCTCCAACACGCTACAACGCTCCCACAATCGCTCGCTCACTCTCTGCATGAGTCCTCCAACACGCTACAACGCTCCCACACTCTCCACCTGAGTCCTTCAACACGCTACAACATTCCCAGAATCTCCAACTGAGTCCTCCAACAAGCTACAACACCCCCTCACCCTCTGCCTGAGTCCTCTAACACACTACAACACCTCCAGACTCTCCACCTGAGTCCTCCAACATGCTACAGCGCTCCCACACACTCTGGCTGAGTCCTCCAAAACGGTACAACACTCCCACACTTTCCACCCGAGTACTCCAACACGCTGCAAATCTCGAGAACCTCCCCCTCAGAACTCCAACACACTACAACGCTCCAAGACTCTCCGCCTAAGTCCTCAAACACGCTACAACGGTTCCAGACTCTCCGTATCAGTCCTACAACACGCTAAATCGCTCCAAGACTCTCCTCATAAGTCCTCCAACACGCTACAACGCTCCAACACTTTCTGCCTGCGTCCTCCAACACGGTAGAATAAACTCAGTCTCTCCACCTGAGTCCTCCAACACGCTACAACACTCCCAGACTCTCCAGCTGAGTCCTTCAACACGCTACAATGCTCCCAGGCCCTCCACTGGGTAATCCAGCTCGCTACAACGCTCTCCGATTCTCTGCCTGATTCCTTCAACACGGTACAACGCTTACAGTCTTTTTCCTCCAACACGGTACAACGTTCCCATACTCCCCTGCAGAGTCCTCCAACACGCTACAACACTTCAAGACACTGCGTCTGAGTCGTCCAACACGTTACGAGACTCTCAGACTATCGGCCTGAGTCCTCCAACGCGCTACAAGGCTCTCAGACTTTCCACACGTGTCCTCTCACACTCTAAAATGCTCCCACACACTCGGTCTCTGTCCTGGAACACACTACAACGCTCCAAGACTCTTCATCTGAGTCCTCCAACATGCTACAGCGCTTCAAGATTCTCTACCTCAGTCCTCCAACACGTTAGAACGCCCCGAGACTCTCCGTCTGAGCCCTCCAACGCGCTTCAAAGCTCCCAGGCTCTCCGTGTTGGTCCGATAACATACTACAACGCTCCCAAACTCATCGACTGTGTTCTTCTACACGCTACAACACTCACAGACTCTCCACATGAGTCCTCTAACATGTTACCACACTTCCAAACTCCCCACGTGAGTCCTTCAACTCGCTACAACGCTCCCAGTGTATCAACCTGAGTCCTCCAACACGTTGCAACGCACCCATACACTCTTCCTAAGTTCCCTAACAGGCTATAATGCTCCCAGACTCTTCTCCTGAGTCCTCCAGCACGCTACAACACCCCCAGACTCTCTGTCTGAGTCCTAGAGCACGCTACAACAGTCCCAGCTTGTCTGCCTGAATTCTTCAACATGCTACAACCCTCCCAGACTCTCTTCCTAAGTCCTCCAACACCATACAACACTCCCATATTCTCTACCTGAATCCTGCAACATGTTACAACGCTCCAAGACTCTCTGCCTGAGTCTTCCAGCACGTTTCAACGCTCCCAGACTCTCTGCATGATTTCCACAACAAGTTACAACGCTCCCAGACTCTCAGCCTGAGTGCTCCAACACGCCACAACACTCCAAGACTCTGTGCCTGAGTAATCCAACACTCTACAGTGCTCCCAGACTCTCCATCTGAATCCTCCAACACGATACAACGCTTCAAGACTTTCTACCTGAGTCCTGCAACACGCTACAACGCTCCTTGACTCTCCGCCTGAGTCCTTCAACACACTTCAACGCTTCCAGACTCTCCGTCTGACTCCATCAACATGCTACAACGTTCACAGACTCTCCACCTGTGCCCTTCAACACGCTACAACGCTCCAGGATTCTCAAGCTGAGTCCTCCAACAAGCTACAACACTCCCACACTCTCTGCCTGAGCCCTCCAACACGCTACAACACTCAGAGACTCTCCACCTGAGTCCTCCAACATGCTGCAACTGTCCCAGACTCTCCACCTGAGTCCTCCAACACGCTACAACGCACCCAGATTTTCTGCCTGATTCCTCCAACACGCTACAACTCTGCCAGACTCTCCACCTGAGTTCTCCAACAATCTAGAACACTCCAAGATACTCCGTCTGAGTCCTCCAACACGCTATAACGCTCCAAGACTCCACCTGAGTCCTCCAACACGCAACAACGCTCCCACGCTCTCTACCTGAGTCCTACAACTGACTACAACGCTCCCAGACTCTTCACCTGAGTTCTCCCACACTCTGCAATGCTCACAGACTTTCCGTCCGAGTCCTCCAACACGCTACAGTGCTCCTAGACTCTCCAACTGAGTTCACAAACACGCTACAACGCTTCCAGTCTCTCCACTTGATTCCTCCCACACGCTACAATGCTCCTAGACTCTCAGTCTGTGTACTGCACCACACTACAACACTCCCAGACTCTCCATCTGAGTCCTGGAACATGGTACAACGATCCCAGACTCTCCACCTGTGTCCTTTCACAATACAACACTCCCAAATTCTTCGTCTGAGTCCTCCAACATGCTGCAACACTCCCAGACACTCCACCTGAGTCCTCTAACACGCTAAAACGCTCCCAGACTCTCTACCTGAGTGCTCCAACTGTCTTCAATGCTCCCAGACTCTCCACCTGAGTGCTCCCACTCGCTATAACGCTCCCAGACTTTCCCTCCGAGTCGTCCAACGCGGTACAATACTCCACAACTCTCCACATGAGTCCTCCAACACGCTGCAACGCTCCCAGACTCTATGTCTGAGTCCTGCAACACGCTTCAGTGCTCTCAGACTCTACCCCTGAGTTCTCCAACACGCTACAACGTTCCCAGACTCTCCACCTGTGTCCTTCAACACGCTACAACGCTCGTAGGTTCTCCAACTGAGTAATCCAATATGCTACAATGCTCCCAGACTCTCTGTCTGAGTCCTGCAACACGCTACAATGCTCCCATGCTCCCCACCTGAGTCCTCCAAGACGCTACAACACTACAAGACTTTCCATCTGAGTCATCCAACACGCTAAAACGTTCCCAGACTCTCCATATGAGTCCTCAAACACGCTACACAGCTCCCAGATTCTCAATCTGTGTCGTGTCGCGCACTACAACTCTCCCACCCTCTCCTTCTGTCTCCTGCAACCCGCTACAACGCTCCAAGACTCTCCATCTGAGTCCTCCAACATCTAAAATGCTCCCAGACCCTCTGACTGAATCCTCCAACACTCTACAATGCTCCCAGAGACTCTGTCTCAGTCATCCAAAGCTCAAGAACACTCCGAGACTCTCTGTCTGAGTCCTCCAACATGCTACAATGCTCCCAAACTCCCAGACTGTCCTACTACACACTACAACACTCACAGACTCTCCACCTGAGTTCTCCAACACTCTACCACACACCCAGACTCTTCACATGAGTCCTCCAACTCGCTACAACACTCCCAGACTCTCTGTCTGAGTCCTAGAGCACGCTACAACAGTCCCAGCTTGTCTGCCTGAATTCTTTAACATGCTACAACCCTCCCAGACTCTCTTCCTGAGTCCTCCAACACCATACAACACTCCCATATTCTCTACCTGAATCCTGCAACATTTTACAACGCTCCCAGACTCTCAGCCTGAGTCCTCCAACACGCCATAACACTCCAAGACTCTGTGCTTGAGTAATCCAACACGCTACAGTGCTCCCAGACTCTACATCTGAGTCCTCCAACACGATACAACGCTTCAAGACTTTCCACCTGAGTCCTGCAACACGCTACAACGCTCCTAGACTCTCTGCCTGAATCCTTCAACACACTTCAACGCTTCCAGGCTCTCCGTCTGACTCCATCAACATGCTACAACGTTCACAGACTTCCCACCTGTGCCCTTCAACACGCTACAACGCTCCAGGATTCTCAAGCTGAGTCCTCCAACAAGCTACAACGCTCCAACACACTCTGCCTCAGCCCTCCAACACGCTACAACACTCAGAAACTCTCCACCTGAGTCCTCCAACATGCTACAACTGTCCCAGACTCTCCACCTGAGTCCTCCAACACGCTACAACGCACCCAGATTTTTTGCCTGTGTCCTCCAACACGCTACAACTCTGCCAGACTCTCCACCTGAGTCCTCCAACAATCTAGAACACTCCCAGATACTCCGTCTGAGTCCTCCAACATGCTACAACGCTCCCAGA
The DNA here is from genome assembly GCF_038502225.1 of Cherax quadricarinatus. NCBI lineage: Eukaryota > Metazoa > Arthropoda > Malacostraca > Decapoda > Parastacidae > Cherax > Cherax quadricarinatus. The sequence goes on from NC_091319.1 coordinate 35,341,129, forward strand.
CACTCCACCTGAGTCCTCTAACACGCTATAACGCTCCCACACTCTCCACCTGAGTCCTACAACTCAATACGACGCTCCCAGACTCATCTCATGAATTCTCCCACACTCTGCAACGCTCACAGACTTTCCGTCCTAGTCCTCCAACATGCTGCAGTGCTCCTAGACTCTCCAACGTAGTTCACAAACACGCTACAGCGCTTCCAGTCTCTCCACTTGATTCCTCCCACACGCTACAATGCTCCCAGACTCTGAGTCTGTGAACTGTACCACACTACAACGCTCCCAGACTTTCCATCTGAGTCCTGCAGCATGGTACAACGATCCCAGAGTCTCCACCTGTGCCCTTTAACATCATGCAAAGGTCCTGGACTCTCCAGATGAGTCCTCCAACATGCTACAACGTTCTTAGACTCTTTGTAAGACCTCTTACACAATACAGCACTCCCAAATTCTTCGCCTGAGTCCTCCAACATGCTGCAACACTCCCAGACACTCCACCTGAGTCCTCTAACACGCTAAAACGCTCCCAGACTCTCTACCTGAGTGCTCCAACTCTCTTCAATGCTCCCAGACTCTCCACCTGAGTTCTTCCACTCGCTATAACGCTCCCAGACTTTCCCTCAGAGTCGTTCAACGCGGTACAATAGTCCACAACTCTCCACATGAGTCCTCCAACACGCTGCAACGCTCCCAGACTCTATGTCTGAGTCCTGCAACACGCTTCAGTGCTCTCAGACTCTACCCCTGAGTCCTCCAGCACGCTACAACGTTCCCAGACTCTCCACCTGAGTCCTTCAACATGCTACAACGCTCGTAGGTTCTCCACCTGAGTAATCCAATATGCTACAATGCTCCCAGACTCTCTGTCTGAGTCCTCCAACACGCTACAACGTTCCCAGACTCTCCATATGAGTCCTCCAACACGCTACACCTCTCTCAGATTCTCAACCTGTGTCCTGTCGCACGCTACAACTCTCCCATCCCCTCCTTCTGTCTCCTGCAACCCGCTTCAACGCTCCAAGACTCTCCATCTGAGTCCTCCAACATCTAAAACGCTCCCAGACTCTCTGACTGAGTCCTCCAACACGCTGTAATGCTCCCAGAGACTCTGCCTCAGTCCTTCAAAGCGCAAGAACACTCCGAGACTCTCCGTCTGAATCCTCCAACATGCTACAACGCTCCCAAACTCACCGACTGTGTCCTACTACACACTACAACACATCCAGACTCTTCACATGAGTCCTCCAACTCGCTACAACACTCCCAGACTCTCTGCCTGACTCCTCCAACATGCTACAATGCTACCAGTCTATTCACCTGAGTCCCACAACACGTTGCAATGCACCCATACATTCCTCCTGAGTTCCCTAACAGTCTATAATGCTCCGAAACTCTCCACATGAGTCCTCCAACACGCTAAAACACTCCCAGACTCTCTGCGTGAGTCCTACAGAACGCTACAATACTCATAGCTTCTGTGATTGAATTCTCTAACATGCTACAACACTCCTAGACTCTCCTCCTGAGTCCTCCAACATGCTACAACACTCCCAGAGTCTCTGGCTGAGTCCTGCAACATGTTACAATGCTCACAGACTTTCTGCCTGAGTCTTCCAGCAGGCTACAACGCTCCCAGACTCTCTGCCTGATTTGTCCAACACGCTACAATGCTCTCAGACTCTCAGCCTGAGTCCTCCAACACGCTACAATGCTCCAAGGCTCTCTGCCTGAGTCCTCCAACATGCTTCAACGCTCATAGACTCTCTCTCTCCGTCCTCCAACACGCTAAAACACTCCCAGACTCTTTGCCTGAGTCCTCCAACACTCCACAACGCTACAGGACTCTCTGCCTGTGTACTCCAACACGCTACAAGGCTTCCAGACTCTTCGTCTGAGTCCTCAAACACGCTACAACGCTCCAATACTCTCCACCTGAATCCTTCACCACGCTACAACACTCCAAGAATCTCCATCTGAGTCCTCCGACACGCAAAAAGACACCCAGACAATCGACCTGATTCCTCCAACACGCTACAACACTCGCAGTCTATCCTCCTGAGGCCTTCAACACGCTTCAACGGTCCCATACTCTCCACCTGACTCCTCCAACACGCTGCAACTCTCCAAAACTCTACGTCTGAGTGCTCCAACATGCTACAAGGCTCTCAGACTATCGATCTGAGTCCTCCTTCAAGCTACAATGCTCCAAGACACTCCTCCTACGTTCTCCAAAATGCTACAATGCTCACAGACTCTTCCCCTGCGTTCTCGAACATGCTACAATGCTCCCAGGTTCTCCACCTGAGTCCTGAAACACGCTGTAACGCTCACAGACTCTCCAGCTGTGCCCTTCAGCACGATACAACCCTCCAGGACTTTCCAGCTGAATCCTCCAACATGCTTCAATGCTCCCAAACTCTCTGCCTGAGCCCTCCAACACGCTTCAACTCTCCCAGACTCTCCAACTGAGTTCTCCAACACGTTACAACTCTCCCTGACTCTCCACCTGAGACCTCCAACAATCTACAACACTCCCAGATTCTCCGTCTGATTCCTCCAACACGCTAGAATGCTCCAAGACTCTCTGACTGAGTCCTCCAACATGCCGCAATGCTCAAAGACTCTGTCTGAGTCCTTCAACAAGCTACAACGCTCCCAGACTCTCCACATGAGTCCTCTCACACGGTACAACGCTCCCAGACTTTCCCTCTGAGTCGTCCAACGCGCTACAATGCTCCTTGACTCTCCACCTGAGTCCTCCAACACGCTGCAACGCTCAAAGACTCTCTGTCTGAGTCCTTCAACATGCTACAACGCTCCCAAACTCTCCGACTGTGTCCTACTACACACAGCAACACTCACAGACTCTCCATTTGAGTCGTCCAACTCGCTAATCCACTCACACACTCTCCATCTGAATCTTCCAACTCGCTACAACACTTCCAGACTCTCCGCCTGAATTCTCCAAAACGCTACAACGCTCCCAGACTATCCACCTGAGTCCTCCAACACGCTGCAAGGCACCCATACACTCGTAATGAGTTCGCAAAATGGTTATAATGCTCCCAGACTCTCCATCTGAGTCCTCCAATACGCTACAATACTCGCAGACTCTCTGCCTGAGTCCTACAGCACGCTACAACACTCTCAGCCTCTGTGCCTGAATTCTCTAACACGCTACAACACTCTCAGACTCTATTCCTGGGTCACTAAAAATGTTGCAATGCTCCCAGACTCTCTGCCTGAGTCTTCCAGCATGTTACTCAAGTGGAGAGTCTGTGAGTGTTGTAGCGTGTAGTAGGTCTCAGACGGAGAGTCTAAGAGCGTTGCAGGTTGTTGGAAAGTCACACGTAGAGTCTGGGAGCGTTGAAGAGTGTTGGAGGACTCAGATGGAAAGTCTGGGAGCGTTCTAGCTTGTTGAAGGACTCAGACGGAGAGTCTTGGAGCACTGAAGCATGTTGGAGGACTCAGGCGATGAGTCTGGCAGTGTTGAAGTGTGTTGGAGGACTCGGGTGGAGTGTCTGGGAGTGTTGTAGCGTGTTGGAGGACTTAGGTCCATACTTTGGGAGTCTTGTAGCGTGTTGGAGGACTGAGAAGGAGAGTCTTGGAGAGTTGTATCGTGTTGGAGGACTCAGGAGGAGAGTATGGGAGCGTTGCAGCGTGATGGAGGATTGAGGTGGAGGGTCGTGAAGCATTGTAGCCTGTTGGACGACTCCGAGGGAAAGTCTGGGAGCGTTGTAGCGTGTGGGAGAACTCAGGTGGAGAGTCTGGGAACGTTGTAGAGAGTTGGAGGACTCAAGTAGAGAGCCTGGGAGCGTTTTAGCATGTTGGAGAACTCAGGTGGAGAGTGCGGAAGCGTTGAAGCATGTTGGAGGACTAAGACTGACAGTCTTGGAGCGCTGTATCGTGTTGGAGGAATCAGACTGAGAGACTGGGAGCGTTTTAGCGTGTTGGTGGACTCATGCGGAAAGTCTGAGAGCATTGTAGCCTGTTGTATTACTCAGTTGGAGGGCCTTGGAGCGTTGCATCGTGTTGTAGGAATCAGACGGAGAGTCTGGGAGCGTTGTAGCGTGCTGGAGGACTCCGTCTTGAAGCATTGTACTGTGTTAGACGACTCGGAGGGAAAGTCTGGGAGAGTTGTAGCGTGTGGGAGAACTCAGATGAAGAATTCTAGAACGTTGTAGCGTGTTGGATAACACAGATCCAGGTGGAGAGCCTGAGAGCATTGTAGCATGCTGCAGGACTCAAATGGATAGTCTGGGAGCGTTGAAGCGTGTTGGAGGACTCAGCTGGAGAACCTAGTAGCGTGTCAGCGTGTTTGAGAACTCAGATGGAGAGTCTTGGAGCGTTGTAACGTGTTGTAGGACTCAGGCAGAGAGCCTGAGAGCGTTGTAGAGTGTTGGGGGACTCAGGTGGAGTGCCTGGGAGCGTTGTAGCGTGTTGGAGGAGTCGGAGGGAAAGTCTGGGAGCGTTGCAGCGTGTGGGAGAACTCAGGTGGAGAGTCTGGGAGCGTAGTAACGTGTTGGAGGATTCAGGTGGAGAGCCTGGGAGCATTGTAGCACGTTGCAGGACTCAAACGCACAGTCTGGGAGCGTTGAAGCGTGTTGGAGGACTCAGGTGGAGAGTCTTGGAGCGTTGTAACGTGTTGTAGGACTCACGCAGAGAGCTAGAGAGCGTTGTAGGGTGTTGGGGGATTCAGACACAGAGTCTGAGAGTATTGTAGCGTCTTGGAGGACTCAGGTGGAGAGTCTGGGAGTGTTGTAGTGTGTTGTCGGACTCAGGTCGATACTCTGGGAGTTTTATAGCGTGTTTGAGTATTGAGATGGAGAGTCTTGGAATGTTGTATTGTGTTTGAAGAGTCAGATGGAGTGTATGGGAGCGTTGTAGCATTGCGGAGGACTAAGACGGAGAGTCTTGGAGCGTTCTTGTTTGTTCTATTACTCAGGTGGATGGAGTGGGAGCGTTGTATCGTGTTGTAGGATTCTGACGAGAGTCTGGGAGAGTTGTAGCGTGTTGGAGGACTCAGGAGGAGGGTAGTGAAGTATTGCAGCATGTTTGACGACACGGAGGGAAAGTCTGCGAGCGTTGTAGCGCGTGGGAGAACTCAGGTGGAGAGTCTGGGAGCGTTGTATTGTGTTGGAGGACTCAGGTGGAGAGTCTGGGAGTGTTGTAGCGTGTTCGAGGACTCAGGTCTATACTCTGGGAGTCCTGTAGTGAGTTGGAGGACTGAGACGGAGAGTCTTAAAGTGTTGTATCGTGTTGGAGGACTCAGGTGGAGAGTATGGGAGCGTTGTAGCGTGTTGGAGGTCTCAGGTGGAGAGTATGGTAGCGATGTAGCATGTTGGAGGACACAGACGGAGAGTCTTGGAACGTTGTATCGTGTTGGAGTAATCAGACGGAGAGACTGGGAGCGTTGTAGCGTGTTGGTGGACTCAGGTGGAGGGTCTTGACGCATTGTAGCGTGCTGGACGACTCGGAGTTAAAGTCTGGGAGCGTTGTAGCTTGTGGGAGAACTCAGATGGAGAGTCTGGGAACATTGTAGCATGTTGGAGAACTCAGATGGAGAGTCTCGGAGCGTTGTATGGTGTTGGAGGACACATGTTGAGAGCGTGGGAGCGTTGTAGCGTGTTAAAGGATTCAGGTGGAGAGTCTGAGATCGTTGTAGCATGTTGAAGGACTCAGTTGTAGAGTCTGGGAGCACTGAAGCGTGTTGGAGTTCTCAAAAGAAAAGTTTGGGAGCATTGTAGCATGTGGGAGAACTCAGGTGGAAAGTCTGCTAGCGTTGTAGAGTGTTGGAGAACTCAGGTAGAGAGTCTGGGAGCGTTGAAGCGTGTTGGAGTACTCAGGCAGAGTCTGGCAGCGTTGTAGTGAGTTGGAGGACTCAGAGAATCTGGGAGTGGTGTAGAGAGTTGGAGGTCTAAGGTGGAGAGTCCGAGAGCGTTGTAGCGTGTTTCAAGACTCAGCTGGAGATAGTGATAGCGTTGTAGCGCATTTTTGGAGTCAGACTGAGAGTTTGGGAACATTGTAGCGTGTTAAAGGACTCAGGCAGAGAGTCTTGGAGCATTCTAGCGTGTTGGAGGACTCGGACAGAGAGTCTAGAAACGTTGTAACGTGGTGGAGGACTCAGACAGAGAGTCTTGGAGCGTTGTGGCGTGTTGGAGGACGGAGTGAGCAGGTTTGGGAGCGTTGAAGCGTGTTGGAGGACTCAGGAATGGGACTTGGAGCGTTGTAGCGTGTTGGAGGACTCAGACTGAGTGTCTGGGAGAGTTGTGGCGTGTTGGAGAAATAATTCAGAGAGGTTGGGAGGATTGTAGCGTGCTGGAAGACTCAGGCACAGAGCCTGGGAGCATTGTAACATGTTGTAGTACCCAGGCAGAAAGTCTTGGAGTGTTGTAGCATGTTGAAGGACTCAGAAAGAGTCTGGGAGAGTTGTAGCTTGTTGGAGAACTCAGGTGGAGAGCCTGGAAATGTTGTAGCGTGTTAGAGGACTCAGGTGGAGAGTCTGGAAGCATTGCAGCGTGTCAGAGGACTCGTCTGTAGAGCATGGGATCGATGTAGCTTGTTGGAGGATTCTGGTGGAGAGTCTGAGAGCATTGAATCGTGTTGGATGACTCAGACATTGAGTCTTGGAACGGTGTAGCGTATTGGATGACTCAGGTTAAGAGTCTGGGAGCTTTGTAGCGTGTGGGAGAACTCAGGTGGAGAGTGAGTGTTGTAGCGTGTAGTAGGTCTCAGACAGAGAGCCTGGGATAGTTTTAGGAAGTTGGAAACTCACATGTAGAGTCTGGCAGCGTTGAAGCGTGATGGAGGATTCAGACGCAGTGCCTAGGAGCAGTCTAGCATGTTGAAGGACTCAGACAGAGAGTCTTGGAGCATTGAAGCATGTTGGAGGACTCAGACAGAGAGTCTGTGAGCGTTGTAACATTTTGGAGGATTCAGGTGGAGACCACCTGGGAGCATTGTAGCGTGTTGCAGGACTCAAATGCATAGTCTGGGAGCGTTGGAGCGTGTTGGAGGACTCAGGCAGAGAGTCTCCGAGCGCTGAAGCGTGTTCAAGGACTAAGGTGGAGAGCCTGGTAGCGTTTTAGAGTCTTGGAGGACTCACATGTAGAGTCTTGGAGCGTTGTAACGTGTTGGAGGGCTCAGGTGGAGAGCCTCAGAGCGTTGGGGAGTGCTGAAGGATTCAGGTGGAGTGCCTGGGAGCGTTGTAGCGTGTTGAAGTACTCGGGTGTAAAGTCTAGGAGCATTGTAGCCTGTTGGAGGAATCAGGTGAGGAGTATGGGAGCGTTGTTGTGTGTTGGAGGTCTCAGGTGGAGAGTGTGGTAGCGTTGTAGCATGTTGAAGGAATCAGACGGAGAGTTTTGGAGCGTTGTATCGTGTTGGAGTAATCAGACGGAGAGACTGGTAGCGTTATAGAGTGCTGGAGGACTAACATGTAGTCTTGGAGCATTGTAACGTGTTGGAGGGCTCAGGTGGAGAGCCTCAGAGCGTTGGAGAGTGTTGGAGGATTCAGGTGGAGTGCCTGGGAGCGTTGTAGCGTGTTGAAGGACTCATGTGTAGAGTCTAGGTGCATTGTAGCCTGTTGTAGGAATCAGGTGGGGAGTCTGAAAGCGTTGAATCGTGTTGGATGACTCAGACGGAGAGTCTGGGAACGGTGTAGCATATTGGATAACTCAGGTTAAGCGTCTGGGAGCTTTATAGCGTGTTGGAGATCTCATGTGGACAGTCTGGGAGTGTTGTAGAGTGTTGGAGGACTGAGAAAGAGAGTCTGGCAGCGTTGTTGCGTGTTGGAGGACTCAGGTGTAGTGTCCGGAAGCGTTGTAGCGTGTTCGAGGACTCATACGGAGAATCTGGGAGTGTTGTAGAATGTTGAAGGTCTCAGTCTGAGAGTCTGAGAGAGTTGTAGCGTGTTACAAGACTCAGCTGCAGAGACTGACAGCATTGTAGCATTTTGGAGGACTCAGACGGAGAGTCTGGTAGCGTTCTAGGCTGTTGGAGGACTCCTGCGTAGAACCTTGGAGCGTTGCAGTGTGTTAGAGGACTCAGGCAGAGAGTCTGGGAGCGTTTTTGCGTGATGGAGGACTCAGGTGGGGAGTCTGGGAGAGTTGCAGTGTACTGGAAGACTAAGGAGGAGAGTCTGGATGCGTTGTAGCGTGTTGCACTACTCAGACGGAGAGTTTGGGAGCGGAGTAGCGTGCTTGAACACTCAGGCTAAGAGTCTGGAAGCATTGTAGTTTGTTGGTGTACCCAGACAGAGAATCTGAGTGTGTTGTAGGTGTTGGTGGAGTCAGAGAGAGTGTCTGGGAGCGATGTAGCGTGTTTGTGGACTCAGACATAGAGTCTGTCATCGTTGTAGCGTGTTGGAGGACTCAGAAACAGAGTCTGAGAGTATTGTAGCGTGTTGGAGGACTGAGGTGGAGAGCCTGGGACTGTTGTAGCGTGTTGGAGTACTCAGACAGAGAGTCTTGGAGCATTGAAGCGTGTTGGAGGAATCTGACAGAGAGACTGGGAGCAATGTAGCATGTTGGTGAACTCAGGCAGAAAGTCTGAGAGCGTTGTAGTGTGTTGTATTACTCAGGTGGAGGGCCTTCGAGCGTTGTATCGTGTTGGAGGATTCAGGTGGAGGGTCGTGAAGCATTGTAGCGTGTTGGAAGACTCGGAGGGAATGTCTGCGAGCATTGTAGCATGTCTGAGAACTTAGTTGGAGAGTCTGGGAATGTTGTAGCGTGTTGGAGGACTCAGACAGAGAGTCTGCGAGTGTTAAAGCGTGTTGGAGGACTCTGGTGGAGGATCGTGAAGCATTGCAGCGTGTTGGACTACTCGGAAGGAATGTCTGCAAGTGTTGTAGCTTGTCGGAGAACTCAGGTGGAGAGTCTGATAACTTTGTAGCGTATTGGAGGACTCAGACTGAGAGTCTAGGAACTTTGAAGCGTATTGGAGGACTCAGATGGAGGGTCGGGGATCTTTGCAGTGTGTTGGACGACTCGGATGGAAAGTCTGGGAGCGTTGTAGCGTGTGGGAGAACTCAGGCGGAGAGCCTGGCAGTGTTGTAGTGTGTTGGATGACTCAGGTGGAGTGTCTGGGAGGGTTCCAGGGTGTTGGGGAACTCAAACGGAGAATCTGGGAGCGTTGTAGAGAGCTGGAGGTCTCATGTGGAGTCTGAAAGCGTTGTAGCGTGTTGGAGGACTAAGTACGGGAGACTGGGAGCGTTGCAGCGTGTTGAAGGAACTCAGGTGGAGAGTCTCAGAGCATTGTAGCGTGTTGGAGGACTAAGCAGGAGAGACTGGGAGTGTTGTAGGGTGTTGGAGGACTCAGGTACATACTCTCTGAGTCTTGTAGCGTGTTGGAGGACTGAGACGGAGAGTCTTGGAGTGTTGTATCGTGTTGGAGAATTCAGGTTGAGAGTATGGGAGAGTTGTAGCATGTTGGAGGTCTCAGGTGGAGAGTGTGGGTCCGTTGTAGCATGTTGGATGACTCAGATTGAGAGTCTCGGAGCGTTGTATCGTGTTGGAAGAATCAGACAGAGAGTCTGGGAGCATTGTAGCGTGTTGGTGGACTCCGGCAGAAAGTCTGAGAGCGTTGTAGCGTGTTGCATTACTCTGGTGGAGGGTCTAGGAGCGTTGTATCGTGTTGTAGGACTCAGGCAGAGAGTCTAGGAACGTTGTAGCATGTTGAAGGACTCAGAGAGAGTCTTGGAGTATTGCAGAGCGATGGAGGATTCAGATGGAGAGTCGTGAAGCATTGTAGCGTGTTGGTCGACTGGGATGGAAAGTCTGAGAGCATTGTAGAGTGTGGGAGCACTCAGGGTGGAGAGTTTGAGAGCGTTGCAGCGTGTTGTAGGACTCCAACGGAGAATCTGGGAGCATTGTAGAGTATGGACTAAGCAGGAGAGACTGGGAGCGTTGCAGCGTGTCGAAGGACTCAGGAGGAGAGTCTCGGACCGTTGCAGCGTGTTGGAGGACTCAGGCGGAGAATCTGGGAGCGATGTAGGATGTTGGAGGACACAGGTGTAGAGCCTGGAACCATTGAAGCGTGTTGAAGGATTCAGGTGGAGAGTCTGGGAGCGTTGTAGTGTGTTGGAGGACTCAGGTAGAGAGTCTGGGAGAGTTGTAGCATGTTAGAAGACTCAGGTGGAGTGTCTGGGAGCGTTGTAGCATGTTGGTGGACTCAGATGGAGAATCTGGGAGTGTTGCAGAGAGTTGGAGGTATCACGTGGGTAGTCTGAGAGCGTTGTAGCATGTTTCAAGACTGAGCTGGAGAGACTGAGAGCGTTGTAGTGTGTTTTTGGAGTCAGACTGAGTGTTTGGGAGCACTGTAGCGTGTTAAAGGACTCAGACTGAGTGTTTGGGAGCACTGTAGCGTGTTAAAGGACTCAGGCAGAGAGTCTTTTAGCATTCTAGCGTGTCAGAGGACTCAGATGGAGAGTCTGGGAGCCTTGTAGCTTGATGGAGGACTCATGCAAAAAGTCTTGGAGCGTTTTGGCGTGTCGAAGGTCTCAGGCAGACAGTCTGGGAGTGCTGAAGAGTGTTGGAGGACGGAGAGAGAGGTATGGGAGCGTTGAAGCGTGTTGGAGGACTCAGGCAGAGGGACTTTGAGCATTGTAGCGAGTTGGAGGACTCAGGCTGAGTGTCTGGGAGCGTTGTAGCTTGTTGGAGAAATAAGGAGAGAGTCTGGGACCGTTGTAGCTTTTGGGAGAACTCAGGTGAAGAAATCTAGAACGTTGTAGCGTGTTGGATAACAGAGACGGAGAGTCCGGGAGCGTTGTAGCGTGATGGAGGATTGAGGTGGAGAGTCGTGAAGCATTGTAGCATGTAGGACGACTCGGAGGGAAAGTCTGAGAGCGTTGTAGCATGTCGGAGAACTCAGGTGGAGAGTCTTAGAACGTTGTAGCGTGTTGGAGGACTCAGGTAGAGAGCCTGGGAGCGTTTTAGCGTGTTGGAGGACTCAGGTGGAGAGTGTGGCAGCATTGTAGTGTGTTGGAGGACTGAGATGGAGTGTCTACTCAGGCAGACAGTCCGGGATTGTTATAGCGTGTTGGAGGACGGAGAGAGAAGGTTTGGGAGAGTTGACACGTGTTGGAGGACTCAGGCTGAGTGTCTAGGTGCGTTGTGGCGTATTGGGGAAATACGGCAGAGAGTCTGGGAGTGCTGTAGCGCGCTGGAAGACTCAGACAGAGAGTCTTGGAGCGTTGTAACATGTTGCAGTTCTCAGGCAGAAAGTCTCGGAGTGTTGTAGCATGTTGAAATACTCAGGAAGGTAGTCTGGGAGAGTTGTAGCATGTTAGAGAATTCAAACAGAGAAGCTGGGAGTGTTGTAGCCTGCTGTAGGACTCAAACAGAGAGTCTGTGAGTGTTGTAGCATATTGGAGGGCTCAGGTGGACAGTCTGGGAGCATTATAGCCTTTTAGCGAACTCAGGAGGAGTATATGGGTGCGCTCCAGCTTGTTGGAGGATTCGGCAGAGAGTCGGGGAGCGTTGTAGCGTGTTAGAGAACTTATGTGGAGAGCATAGGAGCGTTGTAGCTCGTTGGAGGATTCAGGTGGAGAGTCTGGGAGCGTTGTAACATGTTAGAGGACTCAGGTGAAGAGTCTTGGAGCGTTGTAGAGTGTTGTAGGACTCAGGTGGAAAGTCTGAGAGTGTTGTAGCATGTTGGAAGACTCAGGTGGAGAGTCTGTGAGTGTTGTAGCGTGTAGTAAGTCTCAGACGGAGAGTCTAAGAGCGTTGCAGGAAGTTGGAAAGTCACACGTAGAGTCTGGGAGCGTTGAAGAGTTTTGGAGGACTCAGATGGAGAGTATGGGAGCGTTCTAGCTTGGTGAAGGACTCAGACGGAGAGTCTAGGAGCATTGAAGCGTGTTGGAGTACTCAAACAGAGAGTCGGGAAGCAGAGTAACGTGTTGGAGGATTCAGGTGGAGAGCTTGTGAGCATTGTAGCATGTTGCAGGACTCATACGGATAGTCTGAGAGCGTTGAAGCGTGTTTGAGGACTCAGGTGGAGAGCGTGGTAGCGTGTCAGCGTCTTCGAGGACTCAGATGGAGAGTCTTCGAGCGTTGTAACGTGTTGTAGGACTCAGGCAGAGAGCCTGAGAGCATTGTAAAGTGTTGTGGGACTCAGGTGGAGTGCCTGGGAGCGTTGTAGCGAGCTGAAGGACTCCGGTGTAGAGTCCAGGAGTGTTGTAGCGTGTTAGAGGACTCAGGTAGAGAGTGTGAGAGCATTGAATCGTGGTGTATGACTCAGACGGAGAGCCTGGGAGCCCTGTAGCGTTATGGAGGACTCAGAGGGAAAGCCTGGGAGCGTTGTAGCGTGTGGGAGAACTCAGGTGGAGAGTCTGGGAGCGTAGTAACGTGTTGGAGGATTCACGTGGAGAGCCTGGGAGCATTGTAGCATGTTGAAGGACTCAAACAGACAGTCTGGGAGCGTTGCAGCGTGTTGGAGGACTCAGACGGAGAGTCTTGGAGTGTTGTAATGTGTTGTAGGACTCAGGCAGTGAGCCTGAGAGCGTTGTAGAGTGTTGGGGGACTCAGATGGAGTGTCTGTGAGCGTTGTAGCGTGTTGAAGGACTAAGGTGTAGAGTCCAGGAGCGTTGTAGCGTGTTAGAGGACTCAGCTGGAGATTCTGAGAGCATTGAATCGTTGTGTATGACTCAAACGGAGAGTCTGGGAGCGCTGTAGCGTGTTGGAGGAGTCGGAGGGAAAGTCTGGGAGCGTTGTAGCTTGTGGGAGAACTCAGGTGGAAAGTCTGGTAGTGTTGTAGCGTGTTGGAGAAATCAGGAAGAGAGTCTGCGAGCGTTGTAGCGCGTTGTAGTACTCAGGCAGAGTCTGGCAGCATTGTAGCGTGTTGGAGGACTCAGATGGAAAATCTGGGAGTGTTGTAGAGAGTTGGAGGTCTCAGGTGGGGAGTCTGAGAGCATTGTAGCGTGTTTCAAGACTCAGCTGGAGAGAGTGATAGCGTTGTAGCGTGTTTTTGGAGTCAGACTGAGAGTTTGGGAACATTGTAGAGTGTTAAAAGACTCATGCAGAGAGTCTTGGAGCATTCTAGCGTGTTGGCGGACTCGGACAGAGAGTCTGGGAGCGTTGTAACGTGGTGGAGGACTCGGACAGAGAGTCTTGGAGCGTTGTGACTTGTTGGAGGACTGAGTGAGAGGGTTTGGGAGAGTTGAAGTGTGTTGGAGGACTCAGGAATGGGACTTGGAGCGTTGTAGCGTGTTGGAGGACTAAGGCTGAGTGTCTGGGAGCGTTGTGGCGTGTTGGAGAAATAATTCAGAGAGGTTGGGAGGATTGTAGCGTGCTGGAAGACTCAGGCACAGAGCCTGGGAGCGTTGTAACATGTTGTAGTACCCAGGCAGAAAGTCTGGGAGTGTTGTAGCATGTTGAAAGACTCAGGAAGAGAGTCTGGAAGAATTGTAGCGTGTTACAGAATTCAGGCAGAGGCTCGGAGTGTTATAGCGTGCTGTAGGACTAAGGCACATAGTCTGTGAGTGTTGCAGCGTGTTGGAGGACTCAGGCAGAGAGTCAGGGAGCGTTGTAGTGTGTTGGAGAACTCAGGTGGAGAGCCTTGGAGCGCTGTAGAGTGTTGGAGGACTCAGGTTGAGAGTCTGAGAGCACTGAATCGTGTTGGATGATTCAGGCAGAGAGTCTGGGAATGGTGTAGCGTATTGGATGACTCAGGTTAAGTGTCTGGGAGCTTTGTAGCGTGTGGGAGACCTCAGGTAGAGAGTGTGTGAGTGTTGTAGCATGTAGTAGGTCTCAAACAGAGAGTCTGGGACAGTTGTAGGAAGTTGGAAACTCACACATAGAGTCTGGCAGCGTTGAAGCGTGTTGGAGGACTCAGACGGAGAGTCTAGAACTGTTCTAGCATGTTAAAGGACTCAGACGGAGAGTCTTGGAGCATTGAAGCATGTTGGAGGACTCAGACGGAGAGTCCGGGAGTGTTTTAGTGTGTTGAAGGACTCACATGTAGAGTCTTGGAGCGTTGTAACGTGTTGGAGGGCTCAGGTGGAGAGCCTCAGAGCGTTGTAGAGTGTTGGAGGACTCAGGTGGAGTGCCTGGGAGCGCAGTAGCGTGTTGAAGGACTCAAGTGTAAAGTCTAGGAGCGTTGTAGCCTGTTGGAGGAATCAGGTGGAGAGTCTGAGAGCACTGAATCGTGTTGGATGACTCAGACAGAGAGTCTGAGAACAGTGTAGCGTATTGGATGACTCAGGTTAAGCGTATGGGAGCTTTGTAGCGAGTGGGAGAACTCAGTTGGATAGTCTGGGAGTGTTGTAGAGCGTTGGAGGACTCAGACGGAGAGTCTGGCATCGTTGTAGCGTGTTGGAGGACTCAGGTGTAGTGTCCAGAAGCTTTGTAGTGTGTTGAAGGACTCATACGGAGAATCTGGGAGTGTTGTAGAATGTTGAAGGTCTCAGTCTGAGAGTCTGAGAGAGTTGTAGCGTGTTACAAGACTCAGCTGCAGAGACTGACAGCATTGTAGCGTTTTGGAGGACTCAGATGGAGAGTCTTGGAGCATTCTAGTCTGTTGGAGGACTCCTGCGTAGAATCTGGGAGCGTTGCTGTGTGTTAGAGGACTCAGGCGGAGAGTCTGGGAGCGTTTTTGCATGATAGAGGACTCAGGTGGAGAGTCTGGGAGAGTTGCAGTGTACTAAAAGACTCAGGAGGAGAGTCTGGATGCGATGTAGCGTGGTGCACTACACAAACGGAGAGTTTGGGAGCGGAGTAGCGTGCTTGAAGACTCAGGTATAGAGTCTGGAAGCATTATAGTTTGATGGTGTACACAGACAGAGAATCTGAGTGTGTTGTAGGTGTTGGTGCACTCAGAGAGAGTGTCTGGGAGCGCTGTAGCGTGATTGTGGACTCAGACATAGAGTTTGTGATCATTGTAGTGTGTTGGAGGTCTCAGTTGGAGAGTCTGGGAGCAACATATCCTGTTTGAGGACTGAGGTGGAGAGTCTGTGAGTGTTGTAGCGTGTTGGAGGACTCAAGTGGAGAGCCTGGGATTGTTGTAGCGTGTTGGAGGAATCAGACAGAGAAACTGGGAACACTGTAGCATGTTGGTGGACTCAGGTGGAAAGTCTGAGAGCGTTGTAGTGTGTTGTATTACTCATGTGGAGGGCTTCGGAGCGTTGTATTGTGTTGGAGGACTCAGGTGTAGGGTCGTGAAGCACTGTAGCGTGTTGAACGACTCAGAGGGAATGTCTGGAGCGTTGTAGCATGTCGGAGAACTTAGTTGGAGAGTCTGGGAACGTTGTAGCGTGTTGGAGGACTCAGACAGAGAGTCTGGGAGCGTTGAAGCGTGTTGGAGCACTCTGGTGGAGGGCCGTGAAGCATTGTAGCGTGTTGGACTACTAGGAAGGAATGTCTGCTAGTGTTGTAGCATGTCGGAGAACTCAGGTGGAGGGTCGGGGATCTTTGCAGTGTGTTGAACGACTCGGAGGGAAAGTCTGGGAGCGTTGTAGCATGTGGGAGAACTCAGGTGGAGAGTCTGGAAACGTTGTAGCGCGTTGGAGGACTCAGGCGGAGAGACTGGCAGTGTTGTAGTGTGCTGGATGACTCACGTGGAGTGTCTGGGAGGGTTCCAGCGTGTTGGAGGACTCAAACGGAGAATCTGGGAGCGTTGTAGAGTGCTGGAGGTCTCATGTGGAGACTGAGAGCATTGTATTGTGTTGTAGGACTCAGATGGAGATTCTGGGAGTGTTGTAGCGTATTGGAGGACTCATACTGAGAGTCTTGGAGCGTTGTATCGTGTTGGAAGATTCAGACAGAGAGACTGGGAGCATTGTAGCGTGTTGGTGGACTCCAGCGGAAATTCTGATAGCGTTATAGCGTGTTGCATTACTCTGGTGGAGGGCCTGGGAGCATTGTATCGTGTTGTAGGACTCGGACAGAGAGTCTGGGAGCGTTGTAGCATGTTGAAGGACTCAGGTGGAGGGACTTAGGCATTGTTGCGTGTTGGACTACACGGAGGGTAAGTTTATGAGCGTTGTAGCGAGTAGGAGAACTCACATGGAGAGTCTGGGAACGTTGTAGAGTGTTGAAGGACTCAGACTGAGTCTTGGAGTATTGCAGCGTGATTGAGGATTTAGATGGAGGGTCGTGAGACATTGTAGCGTGTTGGTCGACTCGGATGGAAAGTCTGGGAGAGTTATAGCGTGTGGGAACGCTCAGGGTGGAGAGTCTGAGAGCTTTGCAGCGCGTTGTAGGACTCGGACGGAGAATCTGGGAGCATTGTAGAGTGCTGGAAGTCTCAGTTGGAGTCTGAGAGCGTTGTAGCGTGTTGGAGGACTAAGCTGGAGAGACTGGGAGCGTTGCATCGTGCTGAAGGACTCAGGTGGGGAGTCTCGGAGCGTTGCAGCGTGTTGGAGGACTCAGGCGGAGAATCTGGGAGCGATGTAGGATGTTGGAGGACACAGGTGTAGAGCCTGGGACCATTGAAGTGTTTTGAAGGATTCAGGTGGAGAGTCTGGGAGCGTTGTAGTGTGTTGGAGGACTCAGTTGTGGAGTCTGGGAGCACTGAAGTGCGTTGGAAGACTCGGAGGGATACTCTTGGAGCACTGTAGCGTGAGGGAGAACTCAGATGGAGAGTCTGCTAGCGTTGTAGCGCGTTGGAGAACTCAGGTAGAGAGTATGGGAGAGTTGTAGCATGTTAGAAAACTCAGGTGGAGTGTCTGGGAGCGTTGTAGCATGTTGGTCGACTCAGATGGAGAATCTGGGAGTGTTGTAGAGAGTTGGAGGGCTCACGTGGGGAGTCTGAGAGCGTTGTAGCGTGTTGCAAGACTCAGCTGGAGAGACTGAGAGCGTTGTAGCGAGTTTTTGTAGTCAGACTGAGAGTTTGGGACTCAGGAAGAGAGTCTTTTAGCATTCTAGCGTGTTGCAGGACTCAGATGGAGAGTCTTGGAGCGTTGTGGAGTGTCGAAGGTCTCAGGCAGACAGTCTGGGAGTGCTGTAGAGTGAACAATAAAATGGTATAAAATACCGACAGGTTGTTAGGTAAGACACATATGCAGCAGTTGCATATGTGTCTTACCTAACAGTGCTGTAGAGTGTTGGAGGACGGAGAGAGAGGTCTGGGAGCGTTACAGCGTGTTGGAGGACTCAGACAGAGGGACTTTGAGCGTTGTAGCGAGTTGGAGGACTCAGGCTGAGTGTCTGGGAGCGTTGTTGCTTGTTGGAGAAATAAGGTAGAGAGTCTGGGAGCGCTGTAGCGTGTAGGAGAACTCAGGTGAAGAATTATAGAACGTTGTAGCGTGTTGGATAACAGAGACGGAGAGTCTGGGAGCATTGTAGCGTGATGGAGGATTGAGACGGAGGGTCGTGAAGCATTGTAGCGTGTTGGACGACTCGGAGGGAAAGTCTGGGAGCGTTGTAGCGTGTGGGAGAAATCAGGTGGAGAGTCTGGGAACGTTGTAGCGTGTTGGAGGACTCAGGTAGAGAGCCTGGGAGAGTTTTAGCGTGTTGAAGGACTCAGGTGTAGAGTCTGGGAGTGTTGTAGCGTGTTGCAAGACTCAGGTGGAAAGTCTTAGTTCATTGTAGCATATTGCAGGACTCAAATTGACAGACTGGGAACGTTGTAGCGTGTTGCAGGACACAGACGGAGAGTATGGAAGCGTTGTAGCTTGTGGAAGGACTTAGGTGGAGAGTCTGGGAGCATTGTAGCGTGTTGGAGGGCTCAGTTTCAGAGTCTGTGAGCAATGAAGTGTGTTGGGGGACTCAGAGGGAAAATTTGGGAGTGTTGTAGCGTGTGGGAAAACTCAGGTGGATAGTTTGCTGGCATTGTAGCATGATGGAGAACTCACGTAGAGAGTCTGGGAGCGTTGTAGCGATTTGTAGTACTCAAGTGGAGTGTGTGGGAGCGTTGTAGCGTGTTGCAAGACTCAGCTGGAGAGACTGATAGTGCTGTAGCGTGTTTTTGGAGTCAGACTGAGAGTTTGGGAGCATTGTAGCGTGTTAAAGGACTCATGCAGAGATTCTGGGAGTGTTGTAGCATATTGGAGGGCTCAGGTGGACAGTCTGGTAGCATTATAGCCTTTTTGCAAACTCAGAAGGAGTGTATGGGTGCGTTGCAGCGTGTTGGAGGACTCAAGCAGAGAGTCTGGGAGCTTTGTAGTGTGTTGGAGAACTCAGGTGTAGAGCATGGGAGATTTGTAGCGTGTTGGTGAACTCAGGGGGAGAGTCTGGGAACATTGCCGCGTGTTAGAGGACTTATGTGGAGAGCATAGGAGCGTTGTAGCTTATTCAGTTGGAGAGTCTGGGAGCGTTGTAACATGTTAGAGGACTCAGGTGAAGGGTCTTGGAGCGTTGTAGAGTGTTGTAGGACTCAGGTGAAAAGTCTGGGAGTGTTGTAGCATGTTGGAAGACTCAGGTGGAGAGTCTGTGAGTGTTGTAGCATGTAGTAGGTCTCAGACGGAGAGTCTAAGAGCGTTGCAGAAAGTTGGAAAGTCACACGTAGAGTCTGCGAGCGCTGAAGAGTGTTGGAGGACTCAGATGCAGAGTCTGGGAGCGTTCTAGCTTGTTGAAGGACTCAGATGGAGAGTCTAGGAGCATTGAAGCATGTTGGAGGACTCCAACAGAGAGTCTGGGAGCGTTGAAGCGTGTTGGAGGACTCAGGTGGAAAGCCTGATAGCGTGTCAGCGTGTTGGAGGACTCAGATGGAGAGTCTTGAAGCGCTATAACGTGTTGTAGGACTCAGGCAGAGAGCCTGAGTGCATTGTAGAGTGTTGGGGGACTCAGGTGGAATGCCTGGGAGCGTTGTAGCGTGTTGAAGGACTCAGGTGTAGTGTCCAGGTGCGTTTAGCATGTTTGAGGACTCAGGTGGAGATTCTGAGAGCATTGAATCGTGGTGTATGACTCATACAGAGAGTCTGGGAGCCCTGTAGTGTGTTGGAGGACTCGGAGGGAAAGTCTGGGAGAGTTGCAGCGTGTGAGAGAACTCATGTGGAAAGTCTGGGAGCGTAGTAACTTGTTGAAGGATTCAGTTGGAGAGCCTGGGAGCATTGTAGCATGTACAAGAATGGTATACAATACCGACAAGAGGAAATTGAGACACATGTGCAACATCTGGGTATCTTTATTGTAGACGTTTCGCCATCCAGTGGCTTTAACAATACAAATTCCAGGACATAACTTGAAGGCAGGAGAACTATGTACAGAAGATGAGGTAATCAGTCCCTCAACCTAGCAGTAGGTGCGAAGAGCAGCGCAGTCGTGGAGATTCTGAAGCAGAAGCAAGTCGCCTAACGCTTATATAGTAACATCAGGTGGAAATGGGACGGGTAGCAGACGAGGGCATAGTCACTGGTAGGCGGGATTCCCCAGTGGAAGCAGGTCCTACCCAAAGAGATGGGTTAGTGTAGTAATAGTAGTAGTTGTCGTAGTCGTGAATGTTATGTGCATGTCCTCAGAATCAAGATTCCATGATGTTGCAGTGTCTGACAGGTTGTACAAGAATGGTATACAATACCGACAAGATGAAATTGAGACACATGTGCAACATCTGGGTAACTTTATTGAAGACGTTTCGCCATCCAGTGGCTTTAACAATACAAATTCCAGGACATAACTTGAAGACAGGAGAACTAGGTACAGAAGATGAGGTGCGAAGAGCACCGCAGTCGTGGAGATTCTGAAGCAGAAGCAAGTCGCCTGACGCTTATATAGTAACGTCAGGTGGAAATGGGACGGGTAGCAGACGAGGGCACTACGACAACTACTACTACTACTACTACACTAACCCATCTCTTTGGGTAGGACCTACTTCCACTGGGGAATCCCGCCTACCATTGACTATGCCCTCGTCTGCTACCCGTCCCATTTCCACCTGACGTTACTATATAAGCGTCAGGCGACTTGCTTCTGCTTCAGAATCTCCACGACTGCGGTGCTCTTCGCACCTACTGCTAGGTTGAGGGACTGATTACCTCATCTTCTGTACATAGTTCTCCTGTTGAAAGTTATGTCCTGGAATTTGTATTGTTAAAGCCACTGGATGGCGAAACGTCTACAATAAAGATACCCAGATGTTGCACATGTGTCTCAATTTCAGCATTGTAGCATGTTGCAGGGCTCAAACGGACAGTCTGGGAGCGTTGAAGCGTGTTGGAGGACTCAGGTGGAGAGCCTGGTAGCCTGTCAGCGTGTTGGAGGACTCAGATGGAGAGTCTTGAAGCGTTGTAACGTGTTGTAGGACTCAGGCAGAGAGCCTGAGAGCGTTGTAAAGTGTTGGGTGACTCAAGTGGAGTGCCTGGGAGCGTTGTAGCGTGTTGAAGGACTCAGGTGAAGAGTTCAAGAGCGTTGCAGCGTGTTAGAGGACTCAGGTGGAGATTCTGAGAGCATTGAATCGTGGTGTATGACTCAGACGGAGAGTCTGGGAGCGCTGTAGCATGTTGGAGGACTCGGAGGGAAAGTCTGGGAGCGTTGTAGCGTGTGGAAGAACTCAGGTGGAGAGTCTGGGAGCGCTGTAGAGTGTTGGATGACTCAGGAAAAGAGTTTGCGAGCGTTCTAGCGTGTTGGAGGACTCAGGCGGAGAGTCTGGCAGCGTTGTAGCGTGTTGCAGGACTCAGGTGTAGTGTCTGGGAGCGTTGTAACGTGTTGGAGGACTCATACGGGGAATCTGGGAGTGTTGTAGAATGTTGAAGGTCTCAGGTGGAGAGTCTGAGAGGATTCTAGCGTGTTACAAAACTCAGCTGCAGAGATTGATAGCGGTGTAGCGTGTTGGAATACTCAGACGGAGAGTCTGGGAGCGTTCTAGTGTGGTGGACGACTCCTGCGTAGAATCTGGGAGCGTTGCAGTGAGTTAGAGCACTCAGGCGGAGAGTCTGGAAGCGTTTTTGCGTAATGGAGGACTCAGGTGGAAAGTCTGGGAGAGTTGCAGTGTACTGGAAGACTCAGGAGGAGTGTCAGAATGCTTTGTACCATGTTGCAGGACATGTTTGGGAGCGGAATAGCATGCTTGAAGACTCAGACGGAGAGTCTGGAAGCATTGAAGCTTGTTAGTGGACCCAGACAGAGAATCTGAGTGTGTTGTAGGTGTTGGGGGACTCAGAGAGTCTGGGACAGTTATAGGAAGTTGGAAACTCACACGTAGAGTCTGGCAGCGTTGAAGCGTGTTGGAGGACTCAGACAGAGAGTCTTGGAGCATTCTAGCATGTTGAAGGACTCAGACGGAGAGTCTTGGAGCATTAAAGCATGTTGGAGGACTCAGACGGAGAGTCTGGGAGCGTTGTAACATTTTGGAGGATTCAGGTGGAGACCCCATGGGAGCATTATAGCGTGTTGCAGGACTCAAATGTATAGTCTGGGAGCGTTGGAGCGCGTTGGAGGACTCAGGCAGAGAGTCTGCGAGCGCTATAGCGTGTTCGAGGACTAAGGTGGACAGCTTGGTAGCGCTTTAGCGTGTTGGAGGACTCACATGTAGAGTCTTGGAGCGTTGTAACGTGTTGGAGGGCTCAGGTGGAGAGCCTCAGAGCGTTGTAGAGTGTTGGAGGACTCAGGTGGAGTGCCTGGGAGCGCTGTTCGTGTTGAAGGACTCAGGTGTAGAGTCTAGGAGCGTTGTAGCCTGTTGGAGGAATCAGGTGGAGAGTCTGAGAGCATTGAATCGTGTTGGATGACTCAGACAGAGAGTCTGGGAACGGTGTAGCATATTGGATGACTCAGGTTAAGCATCTGGGAGCTTTGTAACGTTTGGGAGAACTCAGGTGGAGAGTCTGGGAATGTTGTAGAGTGTTGGGGGACTCAGACGGAGAGTCTGGCAGCGTTGTAGCGTGTTGGAGGACTCAGGTGTAGTGTCCGGAACCGTTGTAGCGTGTTCGAGGACTCATACGGAGAATCTGGGAGTGTTGTAGAATGTTGAAGGTCTCAGCATTAGAGTCTGAGAGGGTTGTAGCGTGTTACAAGACTCAGCTGCAGAGACTGACAGCATTGCAGCGTTTTGGAGGACTCAGACGGAGAGTCTGGGAGCTTTCTAGCCTGTTGGAGGACTCCTTTGTAGAATCTGGGAGCGTTGCTGTGTGTTAGAGGACTCAGGCGGAGAGTCTGAGAGCGTTTTTGCATCATGGAGGACTCAGGTGGAGAGTCTGGGAGAGTTGCAGTGTACTGGAAGCTCAGGAGGAGAGTCTGGATGTGTTGTAGCGTAGTGCACTACTCAGACGGAGAGTTTGGGAGCGGAGCAGCGTGCTTGAAGACTCAGGAATTGAGTCTGGAAGCATTGTAGTTTGTTGGTGTACCCAGACAGAGAATCTGAGTGTGTTGTAGGTGTTGGTGGACTCAGAGAGAGTGTCTGGGAGCGCTGTAGCGTGTTTGTGGACTCAGATATAGAGTCTGTGATCATTGTAGCGTGTTGGAGGACTCAGTTGGAGAGTCTGGGAGCATCATATCCTGTTTGAGGACTGAGGTGGAGAGTCTGTGAATGTTGTAGCGTGTTGGAGGACTCAGACACAGAATCTGAGAGTATTGTAGCGTGTTGGAGGACTCAGGTGGAGAGCCTGGGACTGTTGTAGCGTGTTGGAGTACTCAGACAGAGAGTCTTGGAGCATTGAAGCGTGTTGGAGAAGTCAGACAGAGAGACTGAAAGCACTGTAGCATGTTGGTGGACTCAATCGAAAAGTCTTAAAGCGTTGTAGTGTGTTGTATTACTCAGGTGGAGGGCCTGGGAGCGTTGTATCGTGTTGGAGGACTCAGATGGAGGGTCGTGAACCATTGTAGCGTGTTGGACGACTCGGAGGGAATGTCTGCGAGTGTTGTAGCATGTCGGAGAACTCAGGTGGAGAGTCTGGGAACTTTGTAGCGTGTTGGAGGACTCAGACGGAGAGTCTGGGAGCGTTGTAGCATGTTGGAGGACTCAGGTGGAGGGTCGGGGATTTTTGCAGTGTGTTGGACGACTCGGAGGGAATGTCTGTGAGCGTTGTAGCATGTCGGAGAACTTAGTTGGAGAGTATGGGAACGTTGTAGCGTGTTGGAGGACTCAAAGAGTCTGGGAGCGTTGAAGCGTGTTGGAGCACTCTGGTGGAGGGCCGTGAAGTATTGTAGCGTGTTGGACTACTCGGAAGGAATGTCTGCGAGTGTTGTAGCATGTCGGAGAATTCAGGTGGAGAGTCTGGGAACTTTGTAGCGTGTTGGAGGACTCAGATGGAGGGTCGTGAAGCACTGTAGCGTGTTGGACGACTCGGAGGGAATGTCTGCGAGCGTTGTAGCATGTCGGAGAACTTAGTTGGAGAGTCTGGGAGCGTTGAAGCGTGTTGGAGCACTCTGGTGGAGGGCCGTGAAGTATTGTAGCGTGTTGGACTACTCGGAAGGAATGTCTGCTAGTGTTGTAGCATGTCGGAGAACTCAGGTGGAGGGTCGGGGATCTTTGCAGTGTGTTGGACGACTCGGAGAGAAAGTCTGGGAGCGTTGTAGCGTGTGGGAGAACTCAGGTGGAGAGTCTGGAAACGTTGTAGCGCGTTGGAGGACTCAGGCGGAGAGACTGGCAGTGTTGTAGTGTGCTGAATGACTCACGTGGAGTGTCTGGGAGGGTTCCAGTGTGTTGGAGGACTCAAACGGAGAATCTGGGAGCGTTGTAGCGTGTTGGAGGACTCAGGTAGAGGGTCGGGGATCTTTGCAGTGTGTTGGACGACTCGGAGGAAAAGTCTGGGAGCGTTGTTGCGCGTTGGAGGACTCAGGCTGAGAGTCTGGCAGTGTTGTAGAATGTTGGATGACTCATGTCCATACTCTGGGAGTCTTGTAGCGTGTTGCAAGACTGAGACGGAGAGTCTTGGAGTGTTGTAGCGTGTTGAAGGTCTCAGGTGGAGATTGTGGGACCGTTGTAACATGTTGGAGGATTCAGACTGAGAGTCTTGGAGCGTTGTATCGTGTTGGAAGAATCAGACAGAGAGGCTGGGAGCATTGCAGCGTGTTGGTGGACTCTGGCGGAAAGTCTGAGAGCGTTGTATCGTGTTGAAGGACTCAGGCAGAGAGTCTGGGAGCGTTGTAGCATGTTGGAAGACTCAGGTGGAGGGACTTAGGCATTGTTTCGTGTTGGACTACACAGAGGGAAAGTTTATGAGCGTTGTAGCGAGTAGGAGAACTCAGGGGGAGAGTCTGGGAACGTTGTAGTTTGTTGAAGGACTCAGACAGAGTCTTGGAGTATTGCAGCGTGATCGAGGATTCAGATGGAGGGTCGTGAAGCATTGTAGCGTGTTGGTCGACTCGGATGGAAAGTCTGGGAGAGTTGTAGCTTGTGGGAGCGCTCAGGGTGGAGAGTCTGAGAGCGTTGCAGCGTGTTGGAGGACTAAGCTGGAGAGACTGGGAGCGTTGCAGCGTTTTGAAGGACTCAGGTGGAGAGTCTCGGAGCGTTGTTGTGTGTTGGAGGACTCACTTGTGGAGTATGGAAGCACTGAAGCGTGTTGGAGGACTCGGAGGGTTTCTCTGGGAGCGTTGTAGCGTGAGAGAGTACTCAGATGAAGGGTCTGCTAGCGTTGTAGCGTGTTGGAGAACTCAGGACGAGAGTCTGGGAGAGTTGTAGCATGTTAGAAGACTCAGGTGGAGTGTCTAGGAGCGTTGTAGCTTGTTGGACGACTCAGATGGAGAATCTGGGAGTGTTGTAGAGAGTTGGAGGTCTCACCTGGGGATTCTGAGAGCGTTGTAGCGTGTTGCAAGACTCAGCTGGAGAGAGTGAGAGCGTTGTAGCGTGTTTTTGGAGTCAGACTGAGAGTTTGGGAGAATTGTAGCTTGTTAAAGGACTCAAGCAGAGTCTTTTAGCATTCTAGCGTGTTGGAGGACTCAGACAGGGAGTCTGGGAGCCTTGTAGCTTGATGCTGGACTCAGGCAGAAAGTCTTGGAGCGTTGTGGCGTGTCGAAGGTCTCAGGCAGACAGTCTGGGAGTGCTGTAGAGTGTTGGAGGACGGAGAGAGAGTTCTGGGAGCGTTGAAGCGTGTTGGAGGACTCAGGCAGAGGGACTTTGAGCGTTGTAGCGAACTGGAGGACTCAGGCTGAGTGTCTGGAAGCGTTGTAGCGTGATGGAGGAATGAGGTGGAGGGTCGTGAAGTATTGTAGCGTGTTGGACGACTCGAAGGGAAAGTCTGGGAGCGTTGTAGCGTGTGGGAGAACTCAGGTGGAGAGTCATGGAACGTTGTAGCGTGTTGGAGGACTCAGGTAGAGAGCCTGGGAGCGTTGTGTAGTGCAGAGCATGTATATGTAGTACAGAGCATGTATGTGTAGTGCAGAGCATGTATGTGTACAGCAGAGCATGTATGTGTACAGCAGAACATGTATGTGTACAGCAGAGCATGTATGTGTAGCACAGAACATGTATGTGTAGTGCAGAGCATATATGTGTAGTGCAGAGCATGTATGTGTAGTGCAGAGCATATATGTGTAGTGCAGAGCATGTATGTGTAGTGCAGAGCATGTATGTGTACAGCAGAGCATGTATGTGTACAGCAGAACATGTATGTGTACAGCAGAGCATGTATGTGTACAGCAGAGCATGTATGTGTACAGCAGAACATGTATGTGTACAGCAGAGCATGTATGTGTACAGCAGAGTATGCATGTGTAGCACAGAGCATGTTTGTGTGGTGGCGGTGTAGCAGTGACCTCTCACAACCACCTCCAATAAAATTAAACTGTAGAATTTTAAATTTAGTAGACAATAGACTAAAATGTCGTCTACTGTAGGATCCCAGCATTTCGTTCTTTGTGGAAGGATGAAGGGAAGGTTGATCAGAGAGGGAAGGTTGATCAGAGAGGGAAGGTTGATCAGAGAGGGAAGGTTGATCAGAGAGGGAAGGTTGATCAGAGAGGGAAGGTTGATCAGAGAGGGAAGGTTGATCAGAGAGGGAAGGTTGATCAGAGAGGGAAGGTTGATCAGAGAGGGAAGGTTGATTAGAGAGGGAAGGTTGATCAGAGAGGGAAGGTTGATCAGAGAGGGAAGGTTGATCAGAGAGGGAAGGTTGATCAGAGAGGGAAGGTTGATCAGAGAGGGAAGGTTGATCAGAGAGGGAAGGTTGATCAGAGAGGGAAGGTTGATCAGAGAGGGAAGGTTGATCAGAGAGGGAAGGTTGATCAGAGAGGGAAGGTTGATCAGAGAGGGAAGGTTGATCAGAGAGGGAAGGTTGATCAGAGAGGGAAGGTTGATCAGAGAGGGAAGGTTGATCAGAGAGGGAAGGTTGATCAGAGAGGGAAGGTTGATTAGAGAGGGAAGGTTGATCAGAGAGGGAAGGTTGATCAGAGAGGGAAGGTTGATCAGAGAGGGAAGGTTGATCAGAGAGGGAAGGTTGATCAGAGAGGGAAGGTTGATCAGAGAGGGAAGGTTGATCAGAGAGGGAAGGTTGATCAGAGAGGGAAGGTTGATTAGAGAGGGAAGATTGATCAGAGAGGGAAGGTTGATCAGAGAGGGAAGGTTGATCAGAGAGGGAAGGTTGATCAGAGAGGGAAGGTTGATCAGAGAGGGAAGGTTGATCAGAGAGGGAAGGTTGATCAGAGAGGGAAGGTTGATTAGAGAGGGAAGATTGATCAGAGAGGGAAGGTTGATCAGAGAGGGAAGGTTGATCAGAGAGGGAAGGTTGATCAGAGAGGGAAGGTTGATCAGAGAGGGAAGGTTGATCAGAGAGGGAAGGTTGATCAGAGAGGGAAGGTTGATTAGAGAGGGAAGATTGATCAGAGAGGGAAGGTTGATCAGAGAGGGAAGGTTGATCAGAGAGGGAAGGTTGATCAGAGAGGGAAGGTTGATCAGAGAGGGAAGGTTGATCAGAGAGGGAAGGTTGATCAGAGAGGGAAGGTTGATTAGAGAGGGAAGATTGATCATTGAGGGAAGGTTGATCAGAGAGGGAAGGTTGATCAGAGAGGGAAGGTTGATCAGAGAGGGAAGGTTGATCAGAGAGGGAAGGTTGATCAGAGAGGGAAGGTTGATCAGAGAGGGAAGGTTGATTAGAAAGGGAAGATTGATCAGAGAGGGAAGGTTGATCAGAGAGGGAAGGTTGATCAGAGAGGGAAGGTTGATCAGAGAGGGAAGGTTGATCAGAGAGGGAAGGTTGATCAGAGAGGGAAGGTTGATCAGAGAGGGAAGGTTGATTAGAGAGGGAAGATTGATCAGAGAGGGAAGGTTGATCAGAGAGGGAAGGTTGATCAGAGAGGGAAGGTTGATCAGAGAGGGAAGGTTGATCAGAGAGGGAAGGTTGATCAGAGAGGGAAGGTTGATCAGAGAGGGAAGGTTGATCAGAGAGGGAAGGTTGATCAGAGAGGGAAGGTTGATTAGATCAGAGGGAAGATTGATCAGAGAGGGAAGGTTGATCAGAGAGAGGGAAGGTTGATCAGAGAGGGAAGGTTGATCAGAGAGGGAAGGTTGATCAGAGAGGGAAGGTTGATCAGAGAGAGGATTGATCAGAGAAGGTTGGAGAAGATTCAGAGAGGGAAGGTTGAGCAGAGAGGGAAGGTTGATCAGAGAGGGAAGGTTGATCAGAGAGAGAAGGTTGATCAGAGAGGGAAGGTTGATCAGAGAGGGAAGGTTGATCAGAGAGGGAAGGTTGATCAGAGAGGGAAGGTTGATCAGAGAGGGAAAGTTGATCAGAGAGGGAAGGTTGATCAGAGAGGGAAGGTTGATCAGAGAGGGAAGGTTGATCAGAGAGGGAAGGTTGATTAGAGAGGGAAGATTGATCAGAGAGGGAAGGTTGATCAGAGAGGGAAGGTTGATCAGAGAGGGAAGGTTGATCAGAGAGGGAAGGTTGATCAGAGAGGGAAGGTTGATCAGAGAGGGAAGGTTGATCAGAGAGGGAAGGTTGATTAGAGAGGGAAGATTGATCAGAGAGGGAAGGTTGATCAGAGAGGGAAGGTTGATCAGAGAGGGAAGGTTGATCAGAGAGGGAAGGTTGATCAGAGAGGGAAGGTTGATCAGAGAGGGAAGGTTGATCAGAGAGGGAAGGTTGATTAGAGAGGGAAGATTGATCAGAGAGGGAAGGTTGATCAGAGAGGGAAGGTTGATCAGAGAGGGAAGGTTGATCAGAGAGGGAAGGTTGATCAGAGAGGGAAGGTTGATCAGAGAGGGAAGGTTGATCAGAGAGGGAAGGTTGATTAGAGAGGGAAGATTGATCAGAGAGGGAAGGGTGATCAGAGAGGGAAGGTTGATCAGAGAGGGAAGGTTGATCAGAGAGGGAAGGTTGATCAGAGAGGGAAGGTTGATCAGAGAGGGAAGGTTGATCAGAGAGGGAAGGTTGATTAGAGAGGGAAGATTGATCAGAGAGGGAAGGTTGATCAGAGAGGGAAGGTTGATCAGAGAGGGAAGGTTGATCAGAGAGGGAAGGTTGATCAGAGAGGGAAGGTTGATCAGAGAGGGAAGGTTGATCAGAGAGGGAAGGTTGATCAGAGAGGGAAGGTTGATCAGAGAGGGAAGGTTGATCAGAGAGGGAAGGTTGATCAGAGAGGGAAGGTTGATCAGAGAGGGAAGGTTGATCAGAGAGGGAAGGTTGATTAGAGAGGGAAGATTGATCAGAGAGGGAAGGTTGATCAGAGAGGGAAGGTTGATCAGAGAGGGAAGGTTGATCAGAGAGGGAAGGTTGATCAGAGAGGGAAGGTTGATTAGAGAGGGAAGATTGATCAGAGAGGGAAGGTTGATCAGAGAGGGAAGGTTGATCAGAGAGGGAAGGTTGATCAGAGAGAGAAGGTTGATCAGAGAGGGAAGGTTGATCAGAGAGGGAAGGTTGATCAGAGAGGGAAGGTTGATCAGAGAGAGAAGGTTGACAGAGAGGGAAGGTTGATCAGAGAGGGAAGGTTGATCAGAGAGGGAAGGTTGATCAGAGAGGGAAGGTTGATCAGAGAGGGAAGGTTGATCAGAGAGGGAAGGTTGATTAGAGAGGGAAGGTTGATCAGAGAGGGAAGGTTGATCAGAGAGGGAAGGTTGATCAGAGAGGGAAGGTTGATCAGAGAGGGAAGGTTGATCAGAGAGGGAAGGTTGATCGGAGAGGGAAGGTTGATCAGAGAGGGAAGGTTGATCAGAGAGGGAAGGTTGATCAGAGAGGGAAGGTTGATCAGAGAGAGAAGGTTGATCAGAGAGGGAAGGTTGATCAGAGAGGGAAGGTTGATCAGAGAGGGAAGGAGGCATTCCACTGCTTTTGATACAATTATTTCACAACATTCCTGACCAATGGTTCCCTCCTCGCTACTGTTATAAAAAATCTCTCCCTTTGATGTGGAGTGTTATGAATATCACGTGTAGGTTCATTTCAATATTTTTTTCAAACCTTTTATTATATCTCATTGATGAATTTAGTTTTTCCTTGGAACTATAAAACTTACCAACATAAGATGAATTGAATATTTAATATTATTATCACAAAACAAGCAGTATGGTAATTCTGTACAGCACGTATACATCGCCCCTCATCCACACACACTGACATGACTCTAGTGATAGATTTCAACACTGTGAATGAATCTCATTGTGAGTGATGGGTAATTAAGAGTAACACAATTAACTCTAATTCCCACTGTGTAACTGTCATACTGAATAAAGTAGCAGTTTACTGCAAATGTATCGTATTTCCCTACCTAAAAACAGAGCTTAGACACAAACAAATACATACGGGTGCAATCATGCACACGCACACACACACACACACACACACACACACACACACACACACACACACACAGACACACACACACACACACACACACACACAAGAAATGACCGTGAAGTATGTGAGGAACTCAACAAGAGATTCAAAGAAGTGTTCACAGAGGAGACAGAAGGGGGTCCTGAGAGAGGAAGCAGAGGCGCTATGTGTACCCCTAACAACAATATTCAATACATCTATCGAAACAGGGAGATTGCCTGAGGCATGGAAGACAGCAAATGTAGTCCCAATCTTTAAAAAAGGAGACAGACATGAAGCACTAAACTACAGACCAGTGTCACTGACATGTATAGTATGCAAAATCATGGAGAAGATTATCAGGAGAAAAGTGGTGGAACACCTAGAAAGGAATGATCTCATCAACAGCAGCTAACATGGTTTCAGGGACGAAAAATCCTGTGTTACAAACCTACTGGAGTTCTATGACATGATGACAACAGTAAGACAAGAGAAAGAGGGGTGGGTGGATTGGATTTTCTTGGACTGCAAGAATGCGTTTGACACAGTTCCACACAAGAGATTAGTGCAAAATCTGGAGGACAAAGCAGGGATAACAGGGAAGGCACTACAATGGATTAGGGAATACTTGTCAGGAAGACAGCAGCGAGTCATGGTACGTGGCGGGGTGTCAGAGTGGGTGCCTGTGACCAGCGGGGTCCCACAGGGGTCAGTCCTAGGACCAGTGCTGTTTCTGGTATTTGTAAACAATATGACGGAAGGAATAGACTCCGAAGTGTCCCTGTTTGCAGATGACGTGAAGTTGATGAGAAGAATTCATTTGATCAAAGACCAGCCAAAACTTCAAAGGAATGTGGACAGGCTGCAGACCTGGTACAGCAATTGGCTTCTGGAGTTCAACCCCACCAAGTGCAAAGTCATGAAGATTGTGAAAGGGCAAAGAAGACCGCAGACGGAGCACAGTCTAGGGGGCCAGAGACTACAAACCTCACTCAAGGAAAAAGATCTTGGGGTGAGTATAACACCAGGCACTTCTCCTGAAGCGCACATCAACCAAATAGCTGCTGCAACATATGGGCGCCTAGCAAACCTCAGAACAGCATTCCGACATCTTAATAAGGAATCGTTCAGGACCCTGTACACCGTGTACGTTAGGCTCATATTGGAGTATGCGGCACCAGTTTGGAACCCACACCTAGCCAAGCATGTAAAGAAACTAGAGAAAGTGCAAAGGTTTGCAACAAGACTAGTCCCAGAGTTAAGGGGTATGTCCTACTAGGAGAGGTTAAGGGAAATCGACCTGACGACACTGGAGGACAGGAGAGATAGGGGTAACATGATAATGACATACAAAATACTGAGAGGAATTGACAATGTGGACGAAGACAGGATGTTCCAGAAATGGGACACGGCAACAAGGGGACAGTTGGAAGCTGAAGACACAGATGAATCACAGGGATGTTAGGAAGTATTTCTTCAGCCACAGAGTAGTCAGGAAGTGGAATAGTTTTGGAAGCGATGTAGTGGAGGCAGGATCCATACATAGCTTTAAGCAGAGGTATGAAAAAGCTCACCGTTCAGGGAGAGTGACCTAGTAGCGACCAGTGAAGAGGCGGGGCCAGGAGATACTCACCTAGTTGTACTCACCTCAACAAGGTAAGTACAACTAGGTGAGTACACACACACACACAAACTGGCAGGAGTAACAGCATCATATAGTGCTCGTGAATCTTTAGTGGGTTTTGGCCCACCAAGGTCATTACAAGTAACACCAAAAGATGTCAGTGTCAGTGAACAAACCGAGAAGTGATATGCAATCTGCCCCAAATCAGAAAAGAAAGGACAAAGAATTTGAAAGTGGAATCAGTGCCAGGAGAGAGAGAGGCCGAGGCCTAGTGTGGATGTAGGTGCTGCCACAAGCCAGTGTCAGCAAATTCAACTAGAATAAGTGTGATCCAATCCAGAGAGATACGAGATAAGGATAGATGAGTTAGTGAATAATAAAATAATCATAGAGTGAAGGGAAAGAAAAAATCAAAGGGAAAATATCCGGTAATCTCGGGACTCTGGTATTCTTCCTGAAATAAGTGTGTTCAATAAGAGGTTCAGTTGTTCACCTGATAGCATAGTGAAATGCTCGAGTGGTATTTGAAGCATGGTTCATGTGAATATAATCAATACAGTGTAGAAGAAATGGAAGGGGAAGCAAGGGGCCAGGAGTGCCGCCACAATGAAAATCGTCGTGCAGCTGCAATTTAGCCGGGATCCAGATGACACCTCTGCCAGACATGATGTACAAATCATCCTTTTGTGATTGCATGTGAGATTGGCATTTGGTCCTGCATCACTGACAGCTGGGGGTCATCAACCTTGCTCTGGAGAACTGAAATTATACACACAGCACTTAACATTTAGTAAGGAAGAGAAGCTGGGAAGGAACTTAAATGGTACCACATGCTAGGACGACACACATTAGTGAAATCGTGTGCAGGTGCTAAAGTCAGAAAAACATACACTAACATAGCTGCTATATAAGTGAAAGAGCAGCACAAGACGGTTTTTGGAACTGACAGTAACTTAAATAACACAGTGTGAACGTAGGAAGTGACGCACATACACATCCATATGCACACACAGCCTGCTGACTGTTAGTGGCCTAAATAAACAGGAACCACCCTTGCACTCACAAACCCCTAATACATACACACACACACACACACACACACACACACACACACACACACACACACACACACACACACACACACACACACACACACACACACACACACACAATCT
Source organism: Cherax quadricarinatus (assembly GCF_038502225.1). NCBI lineage: Eukaryota > Metazoa > Arthropoda > Malacostraca > Decapoda > Parastacidae > Cherax > Cherax quadricarinatus. Next base: position 35,373,479 of record NC_091319.1, read on the forward strand.
TCAACACATCCCTGGAAACTGGGCAACTACCTGAGGTATGGAAGACGGCAAATGTAGTTCCCATTTTTAAAAAAGGAGACAGAAAAGAGGCACTAAACTATAGACCTGTGTCATTGACGTGCATAGTATGCAAAATTATGGAGAAGATTATCAGGAGGAGAGTGGTGGAGCACCTGGAACGGAACAGGAGTATAAATGCCAACCAGCACGGATTCACGGAAGGCAAATCCTGTGTCACAAACCTTCTGGAGTTTTATGATAAAATAACAGAAGTAAGACAAGAGAGAGAGGGGTGGGTTGATTGCATCTTCTTGGACTGCAAGAAGGCCTTTGACACAGTTCCTCACAAGAGATTAGTGCAGAAGCTAGAGCATCAGGCGCATATAACAGGAAGGGCACTGCAATGGATCAGAGAATACCTGACAGGGAGGCAACAACGAGTCATGGTACGTAATGATGTATCACAGTGGGCACCTGTGACGAGCGGGGTCCCACAGGGGTCGGTCCTAGGACCAGTGCTATTTTTGGTATATGTGAACGACATGACGGAAGGGTTAGACTCTTAGACTCAGAAGTGTCCCTGTTTGCAGATGATGTGAAGTTAATGAGGAGAATTAAATCTGATGAGGACCAGGCAGGACTTCAAAGAGACCTGGACAGACTGGACACCTGGTCCAGCAAATGGCTTCTCGAATTTAATCCTGCCAAATGCAAAGTCATGAAGATAGGGGAAGGGCACAGAAGACCACAGACAGAGTATAGGCTAGGTGGCCAAAGACTGCAAACCTCACTCAAGGAGAAAGATCTTGGGGTGAGTATAACACCGAGCATGTCTCCGGAAGCACACATCAATCAGATAACTGTTGCAGCATATGGGCGCCTGGCAAACCTGAGAACAGCATTCCGATACCTTAGTAAGGAATCATTCAAGACACTGTACACCGTGTATGTCAGGCCCATACTGGAGTATGCAGCACCTGTTTGGAACCCGCACTTGATAAAGCACGTCAAGAAACTAGAGAAAGTACAAAGGTTTGCGACAAGGTTAGTTCCAGAGCTAAGGGGAATGTCCTATGAAGAAAGATTAAGGGAAATCGGCCTGACGACACTGGAGGACAGGAGGGTCAGGGGAGACATGATAACGACATATAAAATACTGCGTGGAATAGACAAGGTGGACAAAGACAGGATGTTTCAGGGAGGGGACACAGAAACAAGAGGCCACAATTGGAAGTTGAAGACACAAATGAGTCAGAGAGATAGTAGGAAGTATTTCTTCAGTCATAGAGTTGTAAGGCAGTGGAATAGCCTAGAAAATGACGTAGTGGAGGCAGGAACCATACACAGTTTTAAGACGAGGTTTGATAAAGCTCATGGAGCGGGGAGAGAGAGGGCCTAGTAGCAACCGGTGAAGAGGCGGGGCCAGGAGCTAGGACTCGACCCCTGCAACCACAAATAGGTGAGTACAAATAGGTGAGGTGAGTACACACACACACACACACAGGCAGGATCCAGAATCACAGAGGGTGAGGCAATGGGAGGAGGAAAGGGCAAAATCAGTGTTTATCCATGGGCTTCAGGACAGAGAGGAAAGGACACACACTGAAAGGCAGCATGAAGAAAGAAAGGAGATTGAGAAAATCATCACGGAAATAGGTGAAGAAAAGATGGACGAGACTGTAAATTTTCAGAGAATAGGGGGGTACTCGAAGGGGAGAAACCGACCGATCAAGCTGATTCTCAGGACGGAAACAGTTCGGAAGAGGATCCTCCAAGAGAAACCACGGTTGAAATACTTGGAAGAGTACAAGAGGGTGTTCCTAGACAGAGACAGAACACAAACAGAATGACAGCAGCTGAGGGAGAGGACAAAAAAGCGAAAGGAGCTAGGAAAGGAGACAAGGATGGAAACAGCAGAGGTCAGTCAGAGCAGAGCAGCAGCAAGGGCAAGCACACACACAATTATCCTCAGAACCCCACAACCTATCACACCATCCCAACACACACTACAATCCACACTCACAGCCTCCACCCAACACCGAGCTATAGAATCCCACAGTATGCCACCAGGTCTCCCACCCTCGCAGGCCCCCCAAACCACATTGTTGGAAAGGAAACTGAAGGTATGGTACACAAACGCTGATGGAATAACAAATAAGTGGGAGGAGTGGCACAAAAGAGTCAAAGAGGCATCACCGGACATCATAGCTCTCACAGAAACCAAGCTTACAGGTATGATAACAGATTCCATCTTTCCAACGGGATACCAGATCCTGAAGAAAGACAGACGGAACATGGGGGTGGAGGAGTGGCATTGCTGATCAAAAACCGATGGAATTTTGATGAGCTGGAGAGAGGAGACAGCGGAGAAGAAAGTGATTACATAGCGGGAACACTTCACTCTGGAGGTCCCAAGGTGGTAATAGCAGTGATGTATAACCCACCACAAAACAGCAGGAAGCCAAGGCAAGAGTACGACAAGAGCAATAGAGCGATGGTTGACACACTGGCTGCAGTGGCCAGAAGAGTTCATGCATACAGGGCAAAGCTCCTGATCATTGGTGACTTTAACCACAAGGAGATCGATTGAGAGAACTTGGAGCCACATGGGGGCCAAGATACATGGAGGGCTAAGATGATGGAGGTGGTACTGGAAAACTTCATGTACCAACACATAAGGGACACTACAAGAGAGAGAGGAGAGGATGGACCAGCAAGACTGGACTTAGTATTCACCTTGAGTAGTGCAGATATCGAGGACATCACATATGAAAGACCCCTTGAGGCCAGCGATCATGTGGTTTTAAACTTCCAATACACAGTAGAGCTACAAGTGGAGGGAGAAGCAGGAAGGCCAGGACGAATGAAGCCAAACTACAAGAAAGGGGACTGCACGGGAATGATGAACTTCCTGAACGGGGTTCAGTGGGACAGAGAACTGGCAGGGAAGCCAGTTAATGAGATGATAGAATATGTAGCAACAATGTGCAAGGAAGCTGAGGAGAGGTTTGTACCCAAGCATAACAGGAATAATGAAAAAGCCAGGATGAGCCCATGGTTAACCCAAAGGTGCAGGGAGGAAAAAATATAGAAGGCAAAGGACCCAGGAGAATAAGGAGAGCAGTCGTAGACCCAGAAACGAATATGCACAGATAAGAAGGGAGGCCCAAACACAATATGAAAACGACATAGCGGCGAAAGCCAAATCTGACCCGAAACTGATATACAGCCACATCAGGAGGAAAGCACCAGTCAAGGACCAGGTAATCAGGCTAAGGAAGGAAGGAGGAGAGACATCAAGAAATGACAGTGAAGTATGTGAGGAACTCAACAAGAGATTCAAAGAAGTGTTCACAAAGGAGACAGAAGAGGCTCCAGAAAGACAGAGAGGTGGGGCACACAACCAAATGCTGGACACAGTGCACACAAACGAGGAAGAAGTGAAGAGGCTTCTGAGTGAGCTAGATACCTCAAAGGCAATGGGGTCAGATAACATCTCCCCATGGGTCCTGAGAGAGGGAGCAGAGGCGCTATGTGTACCCCTAACAACAATATTCAATACATCTATCGAAACAGAGAGATTGCCTGAGGCATGGAAGACAGCAAATGTAGTCCCAATCTTTAAAAAAGGAGACAGACATGAAACACTAAACTACAGACCAGTGTCACTGACATGTATAGTATGCAAAATCATGGAGAAGATTATCAGAAGAGTGGTGGAACACCTAGAAAAGAATGATCTAATCAACAGCAGCCAACATGGTTTCAAGGACGGGAAATCCTGTGTCACAAACCTACTGGAGTTCTATGACATGGTGACAGCAGTAAGACAAGAGAGAGAGGGGTGGGTGGATTGCATATTCTTGGACTGCAAGAAGGCGTTTGACACAGTTCCACATAAGAGATTAGCGCAAAAACTGGAGAACCAAGCAGGGATAACAGGGAAGGCACAAAATGGGTCAGGGAATACTTGTCAGGAAGACAGCAGCGAGTCATGGTACGTGGCGAGGTGTCTGAGTGGGCACCTGAGACCAGCGGGGTCCCACAGGGGTCAGTCCTAGGACCAGTGCTGTTTCTAGTATTTGTGAACGACATGACGGATGGAATAGACTCTGAGGTGTCCCTGTTTGCAGATGACGTGAAGTTGATGAGAAGAATTCACTCGATCAAAGACCAGGCAGAACTACAAAGGGATCTGGACAGGCTGCAGACCTGGTCCAGCAATTGGCTCCTGGAGTTCAATCCCACCAAGTGCAAAGTCATGATGATTGGGGAAGTTCAAAGAAGACCGCAGACGGAGTACAGTCTAGGGGGCCAGAGACTACAAACCTCACTCATGGAAAAAGATCTTGGGGTGAGTATAACACCAGGCACATCTCCTGAAGCGCACATCAACCAAATAACTGCTGCAGTATATGGACGCCTAGCAAACCTCAGAACAGCATTCCGACATCTTAATAAGGAATCGTTCAGGACCTTGTACACCGTGTACGTTAGGCCCATATTGGAGTATGCGGCACCAGTTTGGAATGCACACCTAGCCAAACACGTAAAGAAACTAGAGAAAGTGCAAAGGTTTGCAACAAGACTAGTCCCAGAGCTCAGAGGTATGTCCTACGAGGAGAGGTTAAGGGAAATCAACCTGACGAAACTGGAGGACAGGAGAGATAGGGGGGATATGATAACGACATACAAGATACGGAGAGGAATTGACAAGGTGGACAGAGTAGCAGGAATAGGTTGGGAGAAACCAAACTAGAAAAGGGGGAACTACTCAGGCATGAGGAACTTCCTGCAAGACATTCAGTGGGAGAGGGAACTGACAGGAAAACCAGTAAAAGAAATGATGGACTATGTGGCAACAAAACACAAGGAGGCAGAGGAGAGGTTTGTTCCCAAGGGAAACAGAAATAATGGGAAGAACAGAACGAGTCCTTGGTTCACCCAAAGGTGTAGGGAGGCAAAAACTAGGTGTACTAGAGAATGGAAAAGGTACAGAAGACAGAGAACTCAGGAAAATAAAGAGATTAGCCGAAGAGCCAGAAATGAATATGCACAGATAAGAAGGGAGGCTCATCGACAATATGAAAATGACATAGCATCGAAAGTCAAGTCTGACCCGAAGCTGTTGTACAGCCACATCAGGAGGAAAACAACAGTCAAGGACCAGGTAATCAGACTGAGGAAGGGTGATGGGGAGTTCACAAGAAACGACCGAGAGGTATGTCAGGAACTTAATACGAGATTTAAAGAAGTATTTGGTATAAACCTTGGTAATAAATACCGACAAGTTGGTTTAGAAAGACACGTAAGCAAACACTATGACATATTTATTAGAAAACGTTTCGGTCCTGGGACCTTGATCACTTCTAACATACAGAGGTAGAAAGACATTATATATATATAGGCGGAGAGTGAGGTGTGAGTGACGCATGGTGACCTGAGGAATGTCATGTTGGGATGAGGACGGGTAGACGATGAAATCATGTTATTCTTGTGTTGTTGGGTTGTTGGTGCTTAAGTATCATGTATGCCAATGTTTTTGAAATTTTGTAGTTTCCAGTGTTGCGTTCTATAGTGTCGGTGACGGCGATTAGTGAGGCTTCTAGGCACCGTCGGCGTCTGAGGTCTGGTTCGGTGAGAACGAGTTGTGCCTCATTCCAGTTCATTAAATGCCCCGTGGAGTCTCTGTGGAGGACACAGGCGTACCTTACATCGTTTCTGTTAGAGGCATTTCGAAGCTCATTCAGGCGGACTGCAAGATCTCTGCCTGTCTCGCCTACATATTTCTTGGGACAGAACCCACAGGGGATAGTGTAGACGCCTGCTGAAGAAGTTAGAGGTGTGGGGCTGCGTTTCGTAGTGAGGTCTTTGATAGATGATGTGTTTATGGTGGAAACGTTGATGTTACTCATAGCAAGTGCCCGGCGAGTATTCGTGGCAACATCACCACATGGGAGTACTATGAACTGCTTAGGGGGCTGTTCCATGGGCAGTTTGTTGAGGATAGCTTGTGCCTTAAGTCTGCAATCTCGGATGAAGAAAGATGGGAACTGAAGACGTGTAAAGGCTTGTGTTATGTAAGTGCATTCTTCTTCTAGAAAACAAGGGCTGGAGATGCGAAGAGCTCTCAAGAAGAAGCCAATGAGGACTCCTCTCTTAGTGCGGGTGTCTTGGTGTGAATAAAAGTGTATAAGATCGTCCTTGTTGGTAGGTTTTCTATACACTTTGAAGAGAAGTTTGTCACTGTCGGGAGATCTGCACAGTAGAACGTCGAGGAAAGGAAGTTTGCCATCATTTTCGAGTTCAGAGAAGGGACTCAGACACAAGAGGTCACAGTTGGAAGTTGAAGACTCAGATGAATCAAAGGGATGTTAGGAAGTATTTCTTCAGTCATAGAGAAGTCAGGCAGTGGAATAGCCTAGAAATTGACGTAGTGGAGGCGGGAACCATACATAGTTAAGGCGAGGTGTGATAAAGCTCATGGGGCAGGGAGAGAGAGGACCTAGTAGCAATCAGCGAAGAGGCGGGGACAGGAGCTATGACTCGACCCCTGCAACCACAAATAGGTGAGTACATACCTCGACCCCTGCAACCTCAACTAGGTGAGTACAAACACACGCACACACACACACACACACACACACACACACACACACACACACACACAGGAGGCCAAGAGAGGAATATGAAGAGAGCAACAGAGCAATGGTGGACACACTTGCTGAGGTGGCAAGAAGAGCTCACTCCAGCAGAGCAAAGTTGCTGGTTATGGGGGATTTCAACCACAGGGAGATCGACTGTGAAAACCTGGAGCCACATGGGGGTCCCGAAATATGGAGAGCCAGGATGTTGGACGTGGTGCTGGAAAACCTCATGCACCAACATGTTAAGGACACTACCAGAGTGAGAGGGGAGGATGAACCAGAAAGATTGGACCTTGTGTTCACCCTGGGCAGCTCAGACATAATATTAAAAGTCTTAAGAAGAGAAGGCATATCAACCAAGTTTTCATGGTAAGGGAGAACCAACATATTTTTAGTAAAAATATGTTGGTTTCCCCTTACCATGAAAACTTGGTTGATATGCCTTCTCTTCTTAAGACTTTTAATATTAAAGTTGTATTCAAAAGTCTAGATACAGTATAAAAACTTTTGATAAAGAATTCCCCCCAAAATGCTGATGGATGTGTCTATAAGATTCCTTGTAAAATTTGCGATAAAGTTTATTACGGTCAAACTGGTAAAAATCTCGAACTAAGATTAAAACAAAATAAATATAGCATTAGAACTGGACAAGATTCCAATGCTCTATTTATTCATGTAAGAGATTTTAACCATCCAATTGATTTTCAAAAAGTTGAGAAAGTAGTATCAAGCAAGTCCATGGTCGACAGGAATATAATTGAATCTTGTTTCATAAAAAGCAGTTTTGACAATAATATGAATATTTCCTTTGGTTTATATAAATTAGATCCATTTATAATTAATAGAATTTGGGAAGAATTTAATAATACACTGGACAAATAATAATTTTTAAATTTTCTTGGGTTGAATAGTTTGTGGGTGAGTTGTGCAAAGGACCTATCCAAGTTGGGTCGGCGCGCGTCAGGTGTTTAACCGTTGTGGGATCTGATAGTGAGGTGCTGGCCAGACCCCTTATATAGCTTCCTTGGATGCTTTACTTTCATAGTTCCTTGATAATGTGAGTAGTCACGAAAGCGCTTGGAATTTCTCTATTCTTTCAGAGTGGTTGTTTTGCATATTCTGAAATCACCTGTTTACTGTGATCTTATTGCATATATATATATATATATATATATATATATATATATATATATATATATATATATATATATATATATATATATATTATTTATTTATTATCACACCGGCCGATTCCCACCAAGGCAGGGTGGCCCGAAAAGGAAAAACTTTCACCATCATTCACTCCATCACTGTCTTGCCAGAAGGGTGCTTTACACTACAGTTTTTAAACTGCAACATTAACACCCCTCCTTCAGAGTGCAGGCACTGTACTTCCCATCTCCAGGACTCAAGTCCGGCCTGCCGGTTTCCCTGAATCCCTTCATAAATGTTACTTTGCTCACACTCCAACAGCACGTCAAGTATTAAAAACCATTTGTCTCCATTCACTCCTATCAAACACGCTCACACATGCCTGCTGGAAGTCCAAGCCCCTCGCACACAAAACCTCCTTTACCCCCTCCCTCCAACCCTTCCTAGGCCGACCCCTACCCCGCCTTCCTTCCACTACAGACTGATACACTCTTGAAGTCATTCTATTTCGCTCCATTCTCTCTACATGTCCGAACCACCTCAACAACCCTTCCTCAGCCCTCTGGACAACAGTTTTGGTAATCCCGCACCTCCTCCTAACTTCCAAACTACGAATTCTCTGCATTATATTCACACCACACATTGCCCTCAGACATGACATCTCCACTGCCTCCAGCCTTCTCCTCGCTGCAACATTCATCACCCACGCTTCACACCCATATAAGAGCGTTGGTAAAACTATACTCTCATACATTCCCCTCTTTGCCTCCAAGGACAAAGTTCTCTGTCTCCACAGACTCCTAAGTGCACCACTCACTCTTTTTCCCTCATCAATTCTATGATTCACCTCATCTTTCATAGACCCATCCGCTGACACGTCCACTCCCAAATATCTGAATACGTTCACCTCCTCCATACTCTCTCCCTCCAATCTGATATTCAATCTTTCATCACCTAATCTTTTTGTTATCCTCATAACCTTACTCTTTCCTGTATTCACCTTTAATTTTCTTCTTTTGCACACCCTACCAAATTCATCCACCAATCTCTGCAACTTCTCTTCAGAATCTCCCAAGAGCACAGTGTCATCAGCAAAGAGCAGCTGTGACAACTCCCACTTTGTGTGTGATTCTTTATCTTTTAACTCCACGCCTCTTGCCAAGACCCTCGCATTTACTTCTCTTACAACCCCATCTATAAATATATTAAACAACCACGGTGACATCACACATCCTTGTCTAAGGCCTACTTTTACTGGGAAAAAATTTCCCTCTTTCCTACATACTCTAACTTGAGCCTCACTATCCTCGTAAAAACTCTTCACTGCTTTCAGTAACCTACCTCCTACACCATACACTTGCAACATCTGCCACATTGCCCCCCTATCCACCCTGTCATACGCCTTTTCCAAATCCATAAATGCCACAAAGACCTCTTTAGCCTTATCTAAATACTGTTCACTTATATGTTTCACTGTAAACACCTGGTCCACACACCCCCTACCTTTCCTAAAGCCTCCTTGTTCATCTGCTATCCTATTCTCCGTCTTACTCTTAATTCTTTCAATTATAACTCTACCATACACTTTACCAGGTACACTCAACAGACTTATCCCCCTATAATTTTTGCACTCTCTTTTATCCCCTTTGCCTTTATACAAAGGAACTATGCATGCTCTCTGCCAATCCCTAGGTACCTTACCCTCTTCCATACATTTATTAAATAATTGCACCAACCACTCCAAAACTATATCCCCACCTGCTTTTAACATTTCTATCTTTATCCCATCAATCCCGGCTGCCTTACCCCCTTTCATTTTACCTACTGCCTCACGAACTTCCCCCACACTCATATATATATATATATATATATATATATATATATAGTTTTCTTCTTCTCCAATTACTAAAAAAGAGAAGAAGAAAACTATATATATATATATATATATATATATATATATATATATATATATATATATATATATATATATATATATATATATATATATATATATATATAACACGCATACATAATGCACGCATGCTCTCAAACCCAAAATTAACGTTCACACAAGTACACACACTCACACACACATGTACACAGGCCAATTGACACTTCACTGTGACTTGGAAGTCCCCTGCCTCTGGAAGTCCACTCTCCTTCCTCTTACCCCATTCTTTTCCTCTCAGTCCCTCCCTCCATTTCCCCTCTCTCTTCCCTCCTCTCTCCTTCCCACTCTTTCCCCACCTCCCCATTACTCTCCCTGTCCCCCTTCCTCCCCCTCTTACAACTCCCCGTTTTCCTTCCCTCATCTTTCTCCCTCTCTCAGCCTCTTTTACTTTAATACAGGGTTTGACAAGGTTAGGTTAATTATCCCTTGCTTTATTGACAAGCTATATCTAAGGTAAGGATTCCTGACTTTATTGACAAAGCATTTTTAATGTTATGAGACAAGTAGGGAACAAGTTAAAATTGGAGCCATCTGTTGGCCAGCATTTTCATTTGATCAACTGACTTTATCTCATTGACATCATGATGCTGTACGAATGTGTTCCAGACTCGAGTCATCCTGGGATAAATGATCTCAGCTGAAGTGTTGATTTGGAGAAGGGTGCAGCCAGAGTGAAGTTGCTGCTTTCTGCCCCTCTTGCTTCTCACTTTCCTGGAAGTGGAGCCAAGTGTGGTACTTTGACGATGTTGGCCTTGTACATAACAGTAAGGCCGCCCACATCCCTCCTGTGTTGAAGGCTCTGCTGAAATGACAGATCTATCCAGGATTGGTCCAGGCGAGAGATTAGACGTCTTGCTCGGTTCTCTATTCTGTCAAGCAGTTGCAGATTAGAGGGTGGGGGCAGGCAAACCAAGAAAATGAAGCATACTCAAGGAGTGAGCGTACTTGTGCCTCATACAGAATCTTGCAACCCCTACTGTCAAGCAGATGCGAGATACGTCGAAGTGCTGTAAGATTCCTGGCTGCCTTCCTTGCACCGTGGTTCTTTATGGTCAGTTTGAAGTTAAATTTCACCCCAAGGATATCAACTTCTTCCCCAGGTGCCAACACCCTCCCATTCATACTTACTACTGCTCCAGCATTGCCATCATAGTGCCTAGAGATCATCATTTGTGTTTTCTCAGGCGCAAATGTTACTTTCCATCAGTTTCCCCAAGCTGATATAGCTCTTAGCTGGTGATTGATGTAGCTTAAAGCAGCTGGCATTTCTTCTCTTGGATAAGTAAATGTCAGTGTGCAGTCATCTGCATATGCATGGGATTCTGGGATGAGATGAAGGTCATTGAAGTAGACATTCCATTACAATGGTCCCAGCACACTTCCTTGTGGAACACTTGCCCTAGTAGGATGTCTTGCTGATTCCGTTCCATTGAGAACTACCCTTAGAGATCTACCATGAAGGTAATCATTGAGGAGAGCCTGCAATTCCCAGTGCTTGAAGTTTTGCTAAGAGGCTCTGGTGCCACACTCGGTCGAAAGCGCCAGCAATGTCCAGTGCTACCACACAGCTGACTGGATTCATCCAGTGACTGGAGCCATTTAGTGGAGAGGTTTAACAACAGATCAGCAGGAAAGTCACCTTCCTGAAGCCATATTGACGGTAACAAAGTAGTGAGTGGTAGTCAAAAGACTGTCATTTGTCTTCAGATTATTGTCCCAAGGATCTTGTCAGCGATTGACTGGTCTGTATTTGCTGATATCTGCTCTGTAGCTCTACTGTGTATTCGAATCTTAAAACCACATGATCGCTCTCCCCAAGGGGCCTTTCATATGTGATGTCAATGTCTGCACTACTCAAGGTGAATACTAGTCAAGTCTCGCTAGTTCATCCTCTCCTCTCTCTCTCTCTCTCTCTCTCTCTCTCTCTAGTAGTGTCCCTTACATGTTGATACATGAAGTTTTCCAGTACCACCTCCATCATCTTAGCCCTCCACGTTTCTTAGCCCCCATGTTGCTCAAAGTTCTCCCAATCGATTTCCTTGTAGTTGAAGTCACCCATGATCAGTAGCAAGCTCGCATGAGCCCTTCTGACCAATTCAGCTTGTGTGTCAACCATTGTGTGTGTGTATGTGTGTGTATTGGTGTATTTTTGTTTGTATGTATTTTTGTTTGTATGTATGTTTGTGTGTGTGTGTGTATGTGTGTGTGTATTTTGTTTGCACTCATCTATTTGTACTCACTTACTTGTGGTTGCAGGGATAGAAACATAGCTCCTGGCTCACCTCTTTACTGGTCACTACTACTAGGTCCACTCTCTCCCTGCTCCTAGAGCTTTATCGAACCTCATCTTAAAACTATGAATGGTTCCTGTCTCCACTACATCACTTGCCAGACTCTTCCACTTCCTGAAACTCTGTGACTAAAGAAATATTTCCTAAAATCTCTATGACACATCTGAGCTTTCAACTTCCAACTATGACCCCTTGGTTCTGTTTCCCATTTCTGGAACATCCTGTCTCTGTCCACTTTGTCAATTCCTCGCAGAATTTTAAATATCGTTATCATGTCTCCCCAACCCTCCTGTCATCTAGTGTCATCAGGCCGATTTTCCTTAACCTTTCTTCGTAGGATATTCTCCTGATCTCGGAAACTAGCCTTGTTACAAACCTTAGCACTTTCTCTAATTTCTTGACGTTTATTATCAGATGAGGATTCCAAACTGGTGTTGCTGCATACTCCAGTATGGGCCTCACGTACATGGTGCATAGAGACATAAACGATTCCTTACTGAAGTTATCGGAATGCTATTTTCAGGTTTGCCTGGCTTCCATATGCTGCAGCAGTTATCTAGTTGATGTGTGCTTCATGAGATGTGCTCGGTATTATACTCACCCAAAGATCCTTCTACGTGAGTAATGTTTGCAGTTTCTGGCCACATTTCCTATACTCTTCGGTATTCTTTGCCCTTCCCCGATCTTTATGAATATACATTTGGTGGGGATAAATTCGAGGAGCCGGTTGCTGACCAAGCTTCCAGCCTGTCTAGGTCTCTTTGTAGTCCTGTCTGGTCCTCATCTGATTGTGTGCGTGTGTGTACTCACCTGTTTGTACTCACTTATTTGTGGTTGCAGGGGTTGAGACTCAGCTCATGGCCCCTCCCCTTCACTGACCACTACTGGGTCCTCCCTCTCCCTGCTCCATGAGCTTTATCATACCTCGTCTTAAAACTATGTATGGTTCCTACCTCCACTACATCACGTGCCAGACTATTCCACTTCCTAACAACTCTGTGGCTGAAGAAATACTTCCTAACATCTCTTTGACTCATCTGAGTCTTCAGATTCTAATTGTGACCCCTTGTTTCCCTGTCGCATCTCTGGAACATCCTGTCTCTGTCCACCTTATCTATTCCATGCAGTATTTTGTATATCGTTATCATGTTTCCTCTGACCCTTCTGTCCAACAGTGTCGTCAGGTCGATTTCTCTTCACCTCTCTTCATAGAACATTCCCCTTAGTTCTAGAACCAGCCTTGTTGCAAACCTATGCACTTTCTCTAATTTCTTGACATGGTTGACCAGGTGTAGGTTCCAAACTCGTGCTGTGCACTCCAGTATAGGCCTGACGAACACAATGTACAGAGTCATGAACGATTCCTTACTGAGGTATCGGAACGCTATTCTCAGGTTTGCCATACGCCCATTTGCTGCAGCAGTTTTCTGGTTAATGTGTGTTTCTGGAGACGTGCTCGGTATTATACTCACCACAAGATCTTTCTCCTTGAATGAGGTTTGCAGTTTGTGGCCACCTAGCATATACCATGTCTGCAGTTTTCTTTGCCCTTCCCCGATCTTCAAGACATTGCAATTGGCGGGTTTAATTCTAGGATCCAGTTGCCGGACCACACATCCAGCCTGTCCAGGTCTCTTTGTAGTCCTGTCTGATCCTCATCTGATTTAATTCCCCTCAGTAACTTCACATCATCTGCAAACAGGGACACTTCTGAGTCTATCCCTTCAATCATGTTATTCACATATACCAAGAAGCACTGGTCACAGGATTGACCACTGTGGGACCCCTTTCATCATAGGCGCCCACTGTGATATCTCATCACGTACCATGACTCACTGTTGCCTCCCTGTCAGGTATTCTCTGATTCATTGCAGTGCCCTTCAGGTTATACATGCCTGATCCTCTAGCTTCTGCACTAATGTCTTGTGAGGTGCTGTGTCGAAGGCCTTCTTGTAGTCCAAGAAAATGCAAGCAACCCACCCCTCCCTCACATGTCTTACTTCAGTTACCTTGTCATAAAACTCCAGTAGGTTTCTAACACAGGATTTGCCTTCCATGAATCCATGCTGGCTGTAGTTTTTAATCTTGTTCATTTCCAGGTGCTCTACCACTCTCCTCCTGATAATCTTCTCCATGACTTTGCAAATCATACACGTCAGTGACACTGCTCTATAGTTTAGTGCCTCGATTCTGTCTCCTTTCTTAAAAATGGGAACTACATTTGCCATCTTCCATACCTCAGGTAGTTGCCCAGTTTCGAGGGATGTGTTGAAGATTGCGGTAGTAGCACACACAGCATTTCTGCTCCCTCTCTATGGATCCATAGGGAGATGTTGTCCGGTCACATTGCCTTTCTCCTTGAGTCACTAAAGACACCCTTCTCCTGCCTTATTCTTAGTGAGACCTGGCTTAAGCAGGACACAATAGATATCTACCCATTACCAGGATACGCAGCAATCCACAACTGCAGACCGTACCAAGTTGCGGGTGGTACTGCAATCTATTACTCTAACCAACTATCTTGTATTAGCACCAACTGCTTTAGTGATGAATATGGGGAATACATTCTTGCTAATTTTACTGTAAAAACCTCAAGACGCCTATAACAATCGGTACCATTTACTTGATACCCCACACAAACATCCAAAACTTCAGTGAGAATCTCAAGGCACTAATAACAAACAGACAAATGAAAAGGCACCACCTTCTCTTAGCTGGAGACTTCAATATCAACCTTGGCCTACCGGATGATCAGACTGTAACTGATTTCATCAACAATATGAACAACACACTTCTCATACCAACAATAACTAAACCAACCAGGCTGACTGAGACAAGTGCAACCATAATGGACCACATATGGACCAATATACTAGCCCCCCTTAAATCAGGGATAATCACAGACAGCACTACAGACCACTACCCAACCTTCCTCTTAACAAACATTAGTAAGCCACCACTCGAATTCAACAAAGTTTCATTTAGACTCCATGACAAGGCCTCAAAAAGGAATTTCACAGCAGACCTAGAGACTGTTGACTGGCCTACAGAATTCTCCAATGCCAATGGTATTGACGATTGGACAGACATTTTTCTTAACAAAATACTTAGACTATACAACAAACATTGCCCTATAAAAACGAAACAGATCACGAATAAACGGCTCGGTTGCCCATGGCTAACCAGCAGCATTCTGAAATCCATTGATAAGAAACACCAATATGAAAAGCAATATAGACAGGGCTTAATACACACAAAGATATTCTTAAACAATATTCATCAATTCTCACCAAAGTAATAAAGAAAGCCAAACAACTGTACTGCTCCAGTAGATTCACTGACACAAGAGGAGATATAAAAAAGACCTGGAAAACACTTTCCCAGATTCTGGGGACCCACAAACTGATAAAAACCAAGAATATTGTCCTAACTAAACCTCATGAAACACCTCTGCATCCCACTGACACAGCTAACAAGATAAACGACTTCTTCTCAAAATTGGATCTAATCTCGCCAGTAAAATCCCACGTACCAATGCCCGTGCCGGGGACTACCTAGATGGGAATTTCCCAGATTCCTTCTATCTTGTACCAACTGAGCCCACGGAAGTCACCGCGATCATAAAGTCACTTAAAAATAACTCGGGGGATCTGTCTCACGTCCCACCATTATTGTACAAGCGAGCGGCCCATGTCCTTTTGCATGCTATTACATTACTTTTTAACAAGTCACTAGAAACTAGCACTTTCCCGACACTACTCAAGACATAAAGGTGGTGACCCTACAGATGTAAACAACTATAGGCAAATATCAAACTTACCATTGCTATCCAAAATATTCGAGAAACTCGTGCACAGGAGACTGTATTCATTTATAACGGCACAAAACATACTGAACCCCTGCCAATTTGGATTCAGGAAAAATAAAAGCACTAATGATGCAATTATAAAAATGCTAGACCTGCTTTACACAGCATTGGAACATAAGGAATATCCACTAGGAATTTTTATTGACCTAAGAAAAGCGTTCGACAGAGTAGACCACGGCATCCTACTCCACAAACTCGACCACTATGGTATAAGAGGCCATGCGCTTGCATATTTCAAATCCTACCTTTCTAATAGGTATCAGTATGTCACCATTAAAGACACAGCCTCATCAGTACTGCCACTTGATACTGGAGTACCGCAGGGAAGTGTCCTAGGACCCCTGCTCTTCCTCATTTACATCAATGATTTTCCAAACATATCCCAACACCTGAAACCCATTCTTTTTGCTGACGACATGCCTTATTTCATCTCCCACCGTATTCTTGCCACCCTCAACACCATTGTTAACGATGAGCTGCTCAAAATATCGACTTGGATGACAGCCAATAAACTTACACTTAACACTGACAAAACCTACTATATTATGTTTGGTAGCAGAGCAGGTGTTGCGCAACTTAACATTAAGATCGACAACACTCTAATTGCCAAACATAATGAGGGCAAATTCCTTGGCCTATACCTCGACAACAACCTAAATTTCAGCGCCCATATCCAACACATAACAAAAAAAGTATCCAAAACGGTGTGGATCCTTTCCAAGATACGATACTACGTGTTGCAAACTGCCCTTCTCACACTATACCATTCACTTATATATCCATGCCTCACCTATGCTATCTGTGCTTGGGGTTCAACTGCAGCAACACACCTAAAGCCAATAATAACCCAACAAAAAGCTGCATTAAGAATAATCACTAAATCCCATTCCTGGCAACACCCCCACCCACTCTTCATAGATTTAAACTTACTCCCTGTTCAGAACATCCACACTTACTACTGTGCAATCTATATCTACAGGACCTTAAATTCCAATATTAACCTCGACCTAAAATGCTTTCTTGATAGTTGTGACAGGATCCACAGGCATAACACCAGACACAAACATCTCTATGACATTCCCCATGTCCGACTAAACCTTTACAAAAATTCAATGTATTTCAAAGGACCTAAAATCTGGAACACCCTACCTGAGAACTCTAGAACTGCAGACACACTCATCACTTTCAAAACTACAGTTAGAAAACATCTTATCTCCCTGATACACCCTGACAACTAACTACATGATAACCACCTGGTGGTTCACAATTACACTCACCCACTGACTATAAACAGAAATACTAATCTTAATCTTAAAATAATGAATCCTAACTAGTCATAAGTTTACCTATGATACTCCAATATAGACACTTTGTATTGTGCTAAAACAAAAGTATTCACATTGCTGAACTCACAAATTATAATGTAGTCACCTAGCCTTAATACTATAATCTGTAAGGATTTAATGTTAAGAATTAATCTAAGTCTGCCCGAAATGCCTAGCCATGCTAGGTGTCCTAGTGGCCCCCTCTGTAATTAGTATATTATAACATGTAAACCACACAATATCCAAATCCTGTAAACCCCACATTGTAACCCTTATAGAGAATAAACTTGATTTGATTTGATTTGAGGTATCAAAGTGACTTAGCAGCTTCTTCACCTCCTCCTCAATTGTATGTCATCCAACACTTGTTGGTGTATTCCTCGTTGGTGTCCCTCTGTCCGGTCTCCCCAGAGTCCTTCCTGTCTCCACTGTAAATACTTCCTTAAACCTCGTGTTGAGCTCCTCGCATACCTCTTGATCATTTCTTGTGAGTTCTCCACCTTCTTTCCTGTTGTCTTTCTCCTAATGTGGCTATACAGCAGTTTCGGGTCAGTCTTGACTTTCGATGCTAACTCGTTTTCGTACTGTCGTTGGACCACCCTCCTAATATGTGCATACTCGTTTCTGGCTCTTCGACTGATCTCATTATTTTCCTGGGTCCTTTGCCTTCTGTTCCTTTTCCATTCTCTAGTGCACTTAGTTTTCGCCTCCCTACACTTTCGGATAAACCAAGGACTAGCTTTGGTCTTCCCATTTGTTCTGCTGCCCTTGGGAACAAATTTTTCCTCTGCCTCCTTGCATTCTGTTGCTACAAATTCCATTATTTCGTTTACTGACTTTCCTACCAATTCTCTGTCCCACTAAACCTCCTGCAGGAAGTTCCTCATACCTGTGTAGTCCCCTGTTTTATAGTTTGGCTTTTCCCATTCGACTCCTGTTACCCTCTCCACTTGTAACTCTGCTATGTAATCACAACTCAGAACCATGTGATCACTAGCTCCAAGGGGCCTCTCATATGTGATGTCCTCAATGTCTGAACTGCTCAGTGTGAGCACAAGGTCCAGTCTTGCTGGTTCATCCTCTCCCCCTCTCTCTGGTAGTGTCCCTGACGTGTTGATGTATAAGTAAGTAAGTAAGTAAGTAAGTTTATTCAGGTATACACAAATACAGTTACATAGAATTATCATACATAGCAGCATATGTGTAGAGAACCTAGGATAACCCAAAAAAGTCAGACAGAGTGACTTATTTCCATTGGGGTCCTTTTACCTTATTATTATAGTATAAAGGTTATAATATTTTCTTATTATTCTACAATGAAGATAACATCTTATTATCATACTAAAAAGACTATCTGCTACACCAAGGTCATTAAGACTATCTACAATACGAGGGTCATTACAAGGAATAAGGTAAAATTTACACGTATGTTAGCTAAAAAATAGAAAATCATTCCCCTCCCTTTCTGTAGCTACATTCATCAGACACCTTTTGGCACTCTTCTTGAACTGGTTCATGCTATGACTGGCTTTGACATGTGTGGGTAGTCTGTTCCATTCCTTTATTGCTGTACAATAAAAGGTGTTTGAAGCCTGGCCACTGACTGTGGGTACTACAAAGTTGTGCTCTCTCCCCCTAGTACTATGATTGCTTTGGTTCCCAACCTTGACAAAATTGACAGCAAGATATTCTGGACACTGTTCGTGAGCAATTTTATAAACATGATTTAGCTTCAGTTGTTTTACTTTGTCTTCAACATTCATCATATCCAGCTGCTGTAATTCATTCTGGCCTACATGTTCTCCTGGTCCCAGCCCCAGGATGATTCTTACGATTTTGTTCTGGGTGATTTGCAGTCTATCTTTCAGTTTTTTTGTCAAGGCAGAGTACCAAGAAGAGCAAGCGTAATCCATATGGCATTGTATAAGGGCTAGACATAGGGTCCTGCGAGCCTCAGTAGGTAGACACTGTGCTTGTCTATACAGGAACTTCAGTTTGGCATTCGCTTTCTTTACTACACTGTTCCCTATCAATTCTCCTGACATGCATGGGTCAAAGGGGATTCCCAAATATTTTACTGATGAAACCAAAGTGATGGGCTCCCCATTACATTGAACATTAAAATTATTTACCCTTCTCAGTTTATGTTTCGTGCCAAAGAGAATGGCTTCAGTTTTCCCTAGGTGTAATGATAGTTTGTTGTCTACTAACCATTTGCTGCAGGACTCCAGTTCCAGTGTTAAAACATTAGCAATATCTTGTGGGTCTTTACCTGACACTAACAGAGCACTGTCATCTGCATACAGTAGGAGTTTGCACTTGACACTGATAGGCATATCATTGACATAACATAAGAATAATAAGGGACCCAGAATACTACCTTGGGGAACTCCACATGTTATCGGCAGGGGTTCTGATTCTGTTTTGTTGATTTTGACTATTTGTCTCCTGTTGCTAAGGTAGGACTTAAACCAGTCTACAGAACCTATACCGATAGCTTGAAGTTTATTACATAATATATTGTGGTTGACAGTATCGAAGGCCTTTTGCAGGTCTAAGGTTACCATGCCTATGAGGTTCCCCTTTGACATTTCAGTTCTCAGGTAATCCATCAGATTAATAAGGGAGGTGTCGGTTGAGTAGGATCTTCTAAAGCCCGATTGATAGCTATGGAGAATGTTGTTGTCATTAAGGTACTTAACTACTTGAGAATACACCGCCCTCTCTAGAATTTTAGATATTATACTGAGTATACTAACAGGCCTATAGTTGCTTACATCAGACCTACTATTTTTCTTGAAGATAGGAGTGACTCTGGCCTCCTTGAACCCCTCCGGTACTGTATTAGTGGTGATTGATAGATTTATTATGTGAGCAATAGGGATTGACAGTTCAGAAGCACCATCTTTTAGGAACTTAGACGGGATGTTATCAGGGCCTGTGCTCTTAGTTGGGTTTAACCTGCTTAGTTCTTTTTGAATAAAGTCATGAGATACACTTACTAGTTGACAACTGTTTGGGGTTACCCCTTTATTGGTATAGTATGTTTGAAACTTATCAGAGTCTGTGTTAAAGGTATTTGATGCAGCTGGTAGTTTACTTACTAGTGTTGATGCAACAGATGTGTAGTAGGAATTAAAGCAATTTGCCACCTTAGATGTTTCGTGGCATACCTCATTATCGATAGTGAGTACTATGTTAGACCTATCTACTGGCTTATGGCTATACCCCAACTGTTTTAGTTGTTGCCAGAGCTTTCTGGGGTTATGCTTATACTCTTCAATTTTTGAGCAGTAGTGCTTTGCCTTTGCTCCTTTTATAATTCTCTGTACTCTGTTCCTCACCCTTTGGAATTCATTTAGTGCTGCAATATCCTGTCTGTTTGCTTTAAATCTTTTTAGCAGCTGGTCTCTGAATTTCATATTATCTAATATCTCAGTAGTCATCCAGGGTTCAGTTCTTCGTTTAATCCTAACCTCTTTAACTGGTGCAATATTATCAAGGATGGTAGTGAACATTGTTTTGAATTTTTCCCAGGCATCGTTTACGTCCGTGCAACTTGTTATCTCTGTCCAGTCACAATTGTGTAGCCTATTTACCAGTGTTTCTTTACTGTAGTTTCTAGTTGACCTCATTTTTATTGTCCTGTGTAGGCCTATCCTATCCCAACGATGTTGGCAGACGTAGGAGTGAGGACCTGATTAGCAGGTATAGGTCAGCAATAGAAATAATTAGAAGTAAGGGTGGGAACCCTCTCATATGTGGTATTTTGCCAAGGAGGGGAGTTGGAAGTGAATGGTTGTCCAGGGCAATTGGTGTCAATTGCTGGCTGGACAAATACTGTAAGGAAAATGCGGTAACATTCATTGACAACTGGGACCTCTTCTATGGCAGAAATGACATGTATGCTAGGGATGGGGTTCACTTATCTAGGTGTGGGGTGGAAGCACTGGCAACTGCAGTGGAGGGAGCAGTTAGGACTTTAAACTAGGAATAGTTAGTGGTATGGGTTTTGGCAGGAAAACAGTGAAGTCCCAGTGTAGTAATATTACGAGTTCTAGAGAAACTAGTAATAATAAGAACGAGATAGATATTGAAAAGCCAGGGACCTTGGGTGATAAGGACAGTAATAGGTTTAGTAGGAAAATAGAAATGAGCAGGAAGGGTAAAGAGAAAGGAGAGTCTTTCAATGTTTATTATGCTAATTGCCGTAGTGCTAGGAATAAGATGGACGAGTTGAGATTAGTTGCTAGTGTAGGTAACATTGATGTATTTGCCTTAACTGAGACGTGGTTTAATTCAAAAAGTCGGGACATGCCTGCGGAATGTCATATTCAGGGTTTTAAATTGTTCCAAGAAGATAGAAGTATTGGGAGGGGGGGGTGGGGTGGCATTGTATGTCCGAGATCGCTTGAACTGTTGCATAAAAACGGGTATTAAGTCTGAAGTAACACATACAGAGTCTGTTTGGATAGAATTTTCAGAGGGGCATGAAAAACTGATTTTAGGAGTGATATACCGTCCCCCTAACTTAGATAGGGACCAAGGGAAACTACTATGGGAGGAAATTGTTAAGGCCACAAGGCACGATAATGTAGTAATTCTAGGAGACTTTAACTTTAGTCATGTTGATTGGAATTTCTTGACTGGGAATTTAGAATCGTACGACTTCTTAGAAGTATTTCAGGATTGTTTTTTGAAGCAGTTTGTGACAGAACCTACAAGGGGAAATAACCTGCTTGACTTAGTTATGGCAAACAATGAATCCCTTGTTAATAATTTAGAAATTTCAGAGGAACTGGGTGCTAGCGACCACAAGTCAATTACATTTAGCATTGAATGGAAGTACGATAGTAGCGATAACTCAGTAACAGTCTCAGATTTTCGCTTAGCAGATTACGATGGGCTTAGAGAACACTTATCATCTGTTGACTGGGGTAACGAAGAGAGCTATCAATATGACAGTTTTCTGAACACTATACATGCTGCTCAAAGAGCGTTTATCCCATATAAAGAAATTAGATCAAATAGAAATGACCCAAAATGGATGAATAATAGGCTCAAATATCTACTAGGGCATAAGAAAGGAATTTATAGGCGTATCAAAAGAGGTGAGGGTCATCTTATGAATCAGTATATTGACATTAAGAGGGACATTAAAAAGGGGATAAGAAAAGCTAAAAGGGACTATGAAATTAAAGTTGCTAGGGATTCTAAAACTAACCCAAAAAGTTTTTTCCAGGTCTATAGAACAAAAGTTAGAGATAAGATAGGTCCCCTTAAAAATAACTATGGGCACCTTACTGACAATGAGAATGAAATGTGCTTGATTTTAAATAATTATTTTCTCTCAGTTTTTACACAGGAAGACACTAACAATATTCCAGTAATTAATTTTTACAGTGGGCTAGAAGAAGATAAATTATGTAACATCACAGTCACTAGTGAGATGGTTGTGAGGCAGATAGACAGACTGAAGCAAAATAAGTCGCCGGGTCCTGATGAGGTTTTTTCAAGGGTTCTTAAGGAATGCAAAATGGAACTCTGTGAACCATTAACTAATATTTTTAATTTATCTCTTCAAACAGGTGTAGTGTCTGATATGTGGAAGATGGCTAATGTAACTCCTATTTTTAAAACAGGGGACAAGTCGTTACCGTCAAATTACCGCCCAATAAGCCTGACCTCAATTGTAGGCAAATTACTAGAGTCAATTATAGCTGAGATTATAAGAAGCCATCTCGATAAGCATAGCTTGATTAATGATACTCAGCATGGATTCACAAGAGGCCGGTCTTGTCTAACTAATTTATTAACTTTCTTCAGTAAAGCTTTTGAGGCTGTTGACCACAATAAAGAATTTGATATTATTTACTTAGATTTTAGTAAGGCTTTTGATAGAGTTCCGCACCATAGACTGTTAAAGAAAGTGGCAGCTCATGGCATTGGGGGAAAAGTGCTCTCGTGGATCGAGTCATGGCTCACTGACAGGAAGCAGAGAGTGTCCATAAATGGGGTTAAATCCGAGTGGGGATCTGTAACAAGTGGCGTTCCACAGGGATCAGTCTTGGGCCCGTTGTTATTTATAATATATATCAATGATCTTGATGAGGGAATTACTAGTGATATGAGCAAATTCGCCGATGACACAAAGATAGGTAGGATAATTGATTCAAACGTAGATGTTAGGGAACTTCAGGAGGATTTAAACAAACTCTATTCTTGGTCAGAAAAGTGGCAGATGCAGTTCAATGTAGATAAATGCAAGGTTCTGAAGCTTGGGAGTGCCCATAACCCTAGTACTTATAAATTAAATGATGTAGAACTTAGCCATACAGATTACGAAAAGGACTTGGGGGTTATGGTGAGCAGCAACCTTAAACCAAGACAGCAATGCCTAAGCGTACGTAATAAGGCAAATAGATTACTGGGATTTATATCAAGAAGTGTAAGCAACAGAAGTCCAGAGGTCATACTGCAGCTTTATACATCATTAGTAAGGCCTCACCTTGATTATGCAGCTCAGTTCTGGTCTCCGTATTACAAAATGGACATAAATTCGTTAGAAAACATTCAGCGTAGGATGACTAAATTAATACATAGCATCAGAAATCTTCCTTATGAAGAAAGATTGAAGACTCTTAAGTTACATTCACTTGTTAGACGAAGAATGAGAGGAGACCTGATCGAAGTGTATAAGTGGAAGATAGGTATTAATAAAGGGGATATTAATAAGGTCTTGAGGATGTCTCTTCAAGAGAGAACGCGCAGTAATGGATTTAAATTAGATAAGTTTAGATTTAGAAAGGACATCGGAAAGTATTGGTTTGGAAATAGGGTAGTTGATGAGTGGAACAGTCTACCTAGTTGGGTTATTGAGGCTGGGACTTTGGGTAGTTTCAAATCTAGGTTGGATAAGTACATGAGTGGGATGGGTTGGATTTGAGTGGGACTTTCACATCAGAGCTTATTTCTTGGGTGGCATTGAAAATTGGGTAGGGCAAATGTTTTGTTAGTGGGATGAATTGTAAAGGACCTGCCTAGTATGGGCCAGCAGGCCTCCTGCAGTGTTCCTCCTTTCTTATGTTCTTATGTTCTTATGTTATTTTCCAGGTGCAGTAAATGATGAAATGATCACTAAGACCTGTGGTAATGACGCCTGACTGACTAATGTTCTCAGAGCGGTTACAAAGTATGTGGTCAATTAGGGTGGCTGAGAACTGTGTGATCGGGGTTGGAGTATTAATTAGTTGAGTGTAACTATTTAATCCTAGAATTTGCTTATACCTTTTGCATAGCCCGTTATTTTGCTGCTGAAAACAGATATTAAAGTCGCCCAGTATTATTGTCTCGCAATTGTTTTCAACTCCGGACAAGACTCTGGAAAAGTCTTCTAAGAACTGGTCCTGGGTAGGAGGGCGGTAACTAGTTCCTACTAAGATGGGTTTGGTCTTAGGAAGCAGCACTTCAAACCATAGAATCTCCTGTTTATTGTTATTTAAATCAGGTCTTGGGTTGTAAGCTAAGTCATTTCTAATGTAGGCACATACTCCACCACCCTTTCTGTTCCTATCTAAGCGTTTTATATTGTAACCATCTATTTTGACCTCGTCGTCAGTCACCGTATCATCCAACCAAGATTCAGAGATGGTTATAACTGCCGCCCTAATTTTGTTAGCTAGAATCCTAATCTCTGCCAATTTAGGAAGAAGTGATCTTGCATTGACATGAATAAAGTGAAGGCCTGTTTTCATAAAACAATCATAATCATCAATATATGGCAATGGGTCATTTGTATTAAAATTAGGTAAATCAATGTCATCACTGCTAAAGGGTAACTGTGCCAAAGTGCATTTGTTACACACAAAATGAATTCTGGCACCGTTGCTATAATTGTACATACATCCATCATGCACCCACCCCTTACATATTTTACATAAGGTGCCTTTTCTGTTTTTCATGCGTACTTTAGTACAGTGTATGCACCTGTTTGGTAGTGTTTGAGATAATAATGGCTGTATTGTCTCACATTGACCTATGTATGCATTACATATGGAGTTAAGGTTATCATTCCTAGCTACTAGACCGTCATTATTGCCGTCATTTATCTGTCTGTTTTGCCTCTGCACAATAGTTTGAGGTCCTGGATTAATTTGGATATCACCACTTAAGAGCGCTACAATAAGAGCTGTGTGCCATTGTTTTTGTTTGGGTATGCGGTGTTGCCATACCTTGCGGCGATAGTGAGGTTTACTTTTCTGGTAGGATGGCAACTGTTGGGCTTTTACTGTCCAGGGCGCTGTTACTCCATTCACCTTTTCCAACCCCCATGACTGATTTCTTTCTTCATCGAATTGAAGAAGAAATATAAATATAATTATGGCAGCCTGTACCCCTCTAATGCCTGCCATTTTCACTCTTCGCTCTTTTACTCATATACAATAATATTTATTTCTCTTTTCCAGTCCCTAGTACACTTAGTATCTGCATTAGCAATCACCACTGAATTACTAGTAAAATTTCCTCTTCAAAACCCTCTTCACTGCTCACTTTTCCCTGGTTTTATCCTTCCAGATCCCCCTCAGTTCCATTTATCGGGTGTTGTGTGGTGTTGTTGTCTCCTGACCTGTTTTGCTGACTCAGCCATTTTTAAAACACAGAGGGGAGTAACGCCACCTACAACCTGACTTTCCTTGAGTTTATAGATATATTTGGCGTTTTTTGCTATGATTCTCTCACTGTACACTGGTCAGCTGAATATAGGTCAGCTACGAAAACATTAACCTTGACTGTTTAACTATTCACTTCTTTCTCACGACTGGCACTGAGGGATAACCGTCCTATACCTTGGAGTTTTGTACTGTTGATTTGACGATGTCTCCTGTGTTTCCCTCTCGTTAGCACTGGTACAGGTGATATGATGGTGGTACAGATATGATGCTACTGTCAACAGATGAACGTCAGTAAAGATGAGAATTTCACTTCGCTAGTTGTACGTCTGGCAGTAGCGGCTGTTTGGATGCCGGTCAGCCATGTTTAAATGCTCAATTCTTTCCCTCGTTTGGCACTGAAGAAAAAAGTCCTACAGACCTGTCATTTCCTTGGAGATTTAGTTGATCAGGTTTTCTGCCATGTTGTCTTCCCATTAAACACTGGTGCAGTTGATATGGAGGTCAGTTATTTCATTGTAGTCGAAAACGTCTCATGTCTGGTTCACGTCTGGCAGCAGGTCTGGTACTTAAATGCCGGTCCCTCTTTTGTCATATTTAGTCCATTTCGTTGTCGTCACTGTCAGTTTTTATGTCACTATAGGTTCCTTGTATGTTGTTGCAGCAGTACTTGCCAACTTGGCCATCACTGGAGTTCGGATAGGCCCAGGGGACGGCAAGATGTAGGAGCAGCCTTGTTGCTGCTTGCTGCGGCTGCGGCCGCAGGTAGGGTACCACATCCATCATCTTGGTTCTCCATGTTTCGGGACCCCCATGAGGCTCTAGCTTTCTCCATTCGATCTCTCTGTGGTTGAAATCGCCCATAACCAGTAACTTTGCTCTGCTCAAGTGAGTTCTTCTTGCCACCTCCGCCAGTGTGTCCACCATAGCTCTGTTGCTCTCTTCATATTCCTCTCTTGGCATCCTGCAGTTCTGTGGTGGGTTATACATCACTGCAATGACTACCTTATGTTCCCCAGACTGAACTGTACCTACTATGTGGTCCCTTTCTCCAGTCTCGTCCATGCCTTCCATTTCCTCAAAGCCCCATCGGTTTTCTATGAGCAGTGCAACCCACTCCTCCCCCTCTGCTCCTTCTATCTTTCCTCAGGATCTGATATCCTGGTGGGAAGATTGCGTCTGTTATTGCCTCAGTGGGTTGCATTTCTGTGACTGCTATGATGTCTGGGGACTTCTCATTGATTCTTTCATGCTACTCCTCATATTTATTCATTATTCCACCCTCGTTTGTGTACCAAACCTTCAGCCTCTTATCTATCACAGTGGTCCTGGGAGAATATTGGTGTTGGGGGAGTGGGAACCCTGGAGGGGGTCTAAGGTTTTGTGGTGTGGTTGGGGTTTGTGATGGGGGGTGAGGGCAGAGTGCCAATAGTGGGCTGCTCTAGGGGCGGGGTTTGTGATTTGGGGTGTGGGGGCAGAAGGAACAGTCTGTGGGTTTTGGTTTAGATTATTCAGTTGCTTTGGGTTTGTCGTGGTTGGAGTCCTTCTGTGGGTGTTTATGTAGGGTGTGTTTGCCCTTCCACCTGAGTCTGGGTTATTCTCATTTTCATCATTGCATCTTGTTCCTCATTTCGTCTTTGTACCCTCTCTCTCAGTATCATCCTTTCTTCTTGTGTTCTGTCGTGATCAAGGTACACTCTCCAGTACTCCGGTTTGTCCCCCAGCCGTGCTTTTTCCTGCAGGGTCCTGGTTTGAGCTGATTCTGCCTTGTAAATAAGTTTGACAAGACGTTTCCTTCCACTCACAAACCACCCAATTCTATGAAAATTTGTCACCTGGGTCACGTCACTCTCACAATACTTCAATCACTTTTATCTCCCCCTGTTTTCTTTCATCATAAGTTTCCCCTTCGACATCTTGGAGCCCGTAGACAAACACTGACCTCTCCCTTTCCTCCTACCACTGTGTCTCCCTTTGCATCCTCTGAGGTGTTTTAGTTCCTTCCATTGAAACATTCCTTCCTGCTGAAGCCCCTATGCTAAGTGGACTGTCTTTCTTGCTCAGCTGTTCCTCACCACTGCAGTTGTTAAAGTGTCTGCATATGGCTTAGCTTCTTCAATGTTTTCAGGCCTGTCATTTGATCTTAGTGTGCTCCTCGTTATTACAGCCCAGGGTGTAAAGGGAGCAAAATAAACACAGCAGAAAAACTTTTGACTTGTATTTTCCTTCACCAAGTAAGAACAGAATTATGTACACTGTATACACTATGTACAACAATAGGCATTAGTGCACACCACGGCAAGCAAGGCAGAATAGAAGCCACTAGAGAGCAGACCGTGCTTCAACCAGCTCTAGAATGGGAATGACAAGGGCAGACAGGTGTGCAGTACCCACAACACCTTTGCGATTGCCAAAACCATCTTCACATTGCCTGGAACCTGGTTACTGATTGAACGACGGGGCCCCATCGTTAACCATTAGCACCTGGTTTGCTGGTTGGGGGAGATAGCCTTTCAATGAAAGTGTGTACATGCGCCGAATAAAGGTTACATGCTCTTTGCATGCCACATCCCCACCCTGAGAGGGCTCGGAATTAGGCTCTAGCCTCCCACTGGTAACCGTGCCACCTAAACTTAGAGCGAGACAGCAGACAGTCGGGCTAACGTAGGTCCAAAGTGCGGGAGGATGGTATCCCTCTCTCCCTCACTAAAAAAAAAAATCCACACAAGGGGACAAAAAAAAAGAGCTTGAAAGCGGTTACCATAGGTCCCTAACACATCCTAACCTAATAAATTCTCGATAACGCATCTGCCAACTTATTTTCTTTGCCGGCAATGTGTAATATTCTGAGAGAATAGGGTTGTAGTCGTAGACTCTATCTCATGAGCCTCGTATTGTGGTTCTTCATGGCTTGGAGATATACTAGAGGGTTGTGGTCACTATAGACAGTGACCACCTGCAAAGTCTAGCCCATGTAAACATCAAAGTGCTCCAAAGCCAGTACCAGCACGTGGGCTTCTTTTTCAATAGCAGAGTAAGCCCTCTGGTGCAGCTGGAACTTTAGTGAGAAGGCTACAGGCTGCAACTCCTCGTCCCCGTTTTGCAACAGCACTTCCCCAACCCCAGACTCACAAGCATCAACCTGTAATGAGAAAGGTTTGGAGAAATCTGGTGACAAAAGAATGGGTGCAGTACACAATAATCTTTTTGCTTTCGTAAAAGCATTTTGACATTCTGGGCTCCAATTAAAGGGAACTTTGTGACTGGAAAGAGAGGTAAGAGGCACTACAATATCTGAAAACTTATACAGAATTTTTTGTAAAACCCTATCATGCCTAGGAAATGTTGAAGAGATTTCCTATCATGGGGAATTGGGTAATCTTTAATGGCAAGAACTTTAGCAAATTTAGAAGCAACTTTGCCACTACCTACATCATGGCCAAAGGAAGACTTAGATAAATTAACAGTTAAATGGGAACTCTGAAAGGTCTCAAAGTGAGCCTTAAGCCTAAATAGGTGTTGATCCCAAGTTTCAGACACCACTAGGATATCATCCAGGTAAGCTGCTGTGCTTTCAAATCCTTTAAAATTAATAGTCTGATGGATAAGTTTCTGGAATGAAGAGGGGGAGTTTTTCATTCCAAAGAGGGTAACTGTACATTGATAATGACCTCCTGGAATTACGTCAAAGGTACCTGATAGTAGCCTTTAAGGAGATCTAACTTGGATACAAAAGTAGCCTTACCCACAAAGTCGATTACGCCATCCAGACGAGGAAGAGGGTAAGCATCTGTGACTGTGACCTCATTCACCTTACTGTAGTCTGTACACATTCGAAAACTTCCATCAGCTTTTTTAACAAGGATGCACGGTGAAGCCCATGGACTAGATGACTCCTCCACTAACCCATGCTCTAACAGAAATTCTACCTCCTGCTGAAGTAGCTTCTGCTTTTCAGGATTTGCTCTGTAGGGGGAGAGTTTAATAGGTTTAGAGTTTCCCACATCTACGTCATGATAACCTAACGTTCATTTTTTCGGCACATCCGAAAAATTATCAAGGTACAACTGTAGAAACGCAGTTAAACTTGTTGCTTGAGTTTCAGATATCCCACCATTAAAGGGCTAGGGTCCCTGAGTAGGACAGAGTTTGGAAGTTTAACATTAATTTCAGAAATAGAGTGCAAAGAGTCAGAGTCGTCCTCAGAGGTAGAGGACAGAGTCATTACTGGAACTTTGTCTGGTGTATGAAAAGATTTTAATTGGTTAATGAGGTAAGTTTTAGTTTTTGAGGTTATATCAAGGGGAGATACCACATAATTTACATCAGATAATTTACTTACAATTTGCATAGGTCCCATAAATCTAGCTTTCAAGGTGAGGCCAGGTATAGGTTCCCGTACCAACACCTTGTCTCCTGGATGGAAGGAGCGGAATTGTGCATTTCTGTCATACCTCTGTTTCACCTTATTTTGAGCTGCCTTTAGGTTAGCCTTGGCTAACTGACGTGCCACTTGCAACCTTGAAGACGGGTTGTAGAGTGTTGAGCTAACGTCTTCTCCCATCCATCCTTCTTTGAGCACCCGAAGAGGACCTCGTACATTGTGCCCAAAGATCAACTCAAACGGACTGTACCCAGTAGACTCCTGCACAGTTTCTCTTATTGAAAACAGCAACAATGGTAGTGATTCATCGCAGTCTGTAGGAAAATGCATACAAAAAGTTGTCCTTATGGTTTTTAACGTCAGATGGAATCTTTCCAAGGAGCCTTGGGACTGAGGATGATAGGTAGTGGATTAGTTGTGGATTATCCCTAACCTAGTTAATGCTTCCCTGAATGCCTTGTCAGTGAAATTAGTACCTTAATCACTTTGAATAGTTTTAGGAATGCCAAAACAAGAAATAAATCTGGTTAAAGCCTTGAGAATGGTTTTAGTATTAATATAGCGCATGGGAATTGCTTCTGGGTATCTAGTTACTCTATCCATAATGGTAAATACGTACTGATTTCCAGACTTTGACTTAGGTAGTGGACCTACACAATCTATAATTAATTCTGCAAAAGGTTCTCCATCAGCAGGTATAGGCTGGAGAGGTGCAGGTTTAATGAAATGCCCAGGTTTCCCTACTTGCTGACATTCTCGGCAGCATCGGATATGATTCTTCACATCAGGCCTTAATTTTGGCCAATAAAATTCTTTTGTGATTCTATATAATGTTTTAGTAATTCCTAAGTGACCTCCAAATGAAGTATTATGAGTTATATTCAATATTTGAGGTCTAAACTTTGTTGGAACCACTAACCTGCCTGACAGTTACCGGCGCTGGACCCCTGGAATAGGAAGGCTTGATCTGGGTCTATTCACTTAATTTACGAGGCCCTGGCCAGTTTTCCTCTTAAAACAAATTGGCTATTCCAAGATCAGAGTCGTCCAAGGGTAGGTCAGCATTTTTGCCAGACAACCCTTGGGATGTTGCCCGAGTTATGGCCAACACCAAAGAATAATTAATCATTATGGGTTCAGGACATACACTAGCAGTGGTAATATTATTACCCAGTAATAACATTGCATCTTTCATAGGGAATCCATCGGATACACCCACAGTCAAGTATCGAGTGTAATATTTGCACTGTACATAAATTCTATGCAAGGGGACAGAAAATACAGCTCCTCCAAATGCTTCCAGCAAAATAGAGGATTGTGATGAAGTTTTTTTTTCAGAGAGGGGAAGTACTCCCTCTCTTATAAGTGAGCAATATGCTCCAGTATCTCTAAAGGTTCTGACTTCAGTTGTTTTTGAGTCTTCTATGGGTTGGGGTTTGTGGGGGCAGTTGGGACTGATGGAACCTACTTTATTACAGAGAAAGCAGATGACAGGCTTGCACTTAACTCCCTGCTGATATTGCAACTGATGTTGCTCTGGGTGGTGTCACTCTGGATACTGCTGTCGAGTTGCACCATATTGATTGGGTTGTCTCTCACCAGGTGAACCATAAGTTGAGTAGCGTGGTTCACCAGGTGACTTAGTTGGCTGACATAGATGTTCTCCCTCCGGCTGGCACTTCATCCTCCAAGGTTGACGATCTCTGCTCATGCCAGGCTGTTGAAAAGAGAGATGGGACTGCTCGGACAAGGAGCAGTTAGTTTCAAAGGTATCAGCCAACCTGGCTGCCTCCAATGCAGTGATTAAGTCATGATCCTGCAGAAAGACTCTTGCCTGTGGTCCCACAGACTCAAGCAGGTTGTCAACCAGAATAAGCTGCATGAGATCATCGAAGGAAGCAACACCATTGCTTTGTACCAGCTGGTAAAAGCTTTGGTCTGCTGTTGCACAAAATCAACCAGGGATTGACCAAGCTGTCGTCTGTCTAATTTAAGTGACTTTCTATACTTAGCTGGGATACATGTATATGCTCCCAAAACTGTGGTCTTCACCACTTTATAATCTGAAAAATCAGTGTCATTTAACACTGAAGTAAATTCTTGTGCCTTACCAAGCAAAACTGTGTGAACCAACGACGCCCAGTGCTCTTCCAGCCACCTCAAGGCTCGAGCCTGATTTTCGAAAGTTTCGAAAAATTGTTCTGGTTCTGCATCACTGAAGTGGGGGACAAACTGTACTGCTTTCTGTAAGTTAAAGTTATTTACAACTTGCAAAAACTGCCTTCTTTCTTATTCCCTATCAAACTCTTCCTTGGCAAATGCCATCTGTTCCCTAGTCTGCTCAAGATTGATTTTCGCCAACTCAAGTGCCAATGCAGCTGATTCGCTTTCAGACAACCCTGTTGCACGAGACTGACGAATTTGCTCCGTTGATGAATCATTTTCCTCCTGCGAGAACATCACAGTTTTATTCCTGGCTCCTGTAGAAGGAGAAGTCTGATGTGCCATCTCCTCTTCCCGAAGTTTGTCGGTTATAAGTGTACGAAGTTGTGCAGCTGTGAGAATGCATTCATAATCAATGCCAATGGAATGAGCAATTTGCCAACAATGCTGTAGGGACAATTTAGGCAAGTTAAATAAAACATATGCCGACACCAGATGTCTGACTCGTCTAGGTGGCATACCCCAATGTATAAGTTATTTTCTATGCACAGTACGATTGCAGTATTCCCGTACCCCAACATAACACGTTATTTGCAGAACACACTTAGCTATCCACAATAAGACTACAGAATACTTGTACCCAAATGTAACACGTTATTTGCAGGACACACTTAGCTTTGCACAGTACGACTGCAGAATATGCACATACACTTGCAAGGCAGATACACAATAGCAAAACTGACTACAAACTCTTCACACAACTAGATTGACCATAGCAAAGCAAGCACTCTGAACAAGCTAGTAGCAAGCTGTTGAACGATCATACAACAGCAAGGCTGACCATAGCATGGCAATTGACATGCAAAGTTTGTGAAGCTTTGGCTAAGCTAATGCAATGTCAGACAGCAAGCTACACAATGTTCCTGCTTCCAGCATCACCCTAGGCTCAACCCATGCTCTAAGTCCAGCTCCTACTCCCAGACAGGCCCCCATATTACAACCCAGGAGTCCCAAAGGCCTGCTATCCTGGGTGTTAAGGGAGCAAAATAAACACAGCAGAAAAACTTTTGACTTGTATTATCCTTCACCAAGGAAGAGAACAGAATTATGTACACTATATACACTATGTACAACAATAGGTATTAGTGCACTCCACGGTAAGCAAGGCAGAATAGAAGCTACTAGAGAGCAGGCTGTACTTCAACCAGCTCTAGAATGGGAATGACAAGGGCAGACATGTGTGTGGTACTCACAACACCTCTGCAATTGTCAAAACCATCTTCTCATTGGCTGAAACCTGGGTACTGATTGGACGATGGGGCCCCATCGTTAACCCTTAGCACCTGGCTCGCTGGTTGGGGAGATATCCTTTCAATGAGGGTGCGTACATATGCTGAATAAAGGTTACGTACTCTTCGCATGCCACACTCGTCTTTTCCTGGGTCCCTACAGTCCCCTTGTCTGTGATTGATATAGAAGTTCCTGATGTCATGTCTATTCTGTCATTTGTCTCTCTAATCTGTTTCAGGCTTTTTAGTTCCCCTTCTAAGCACTGTATCTTATCTTCTGCTACTAAGACTTGTAGCACCCACTTCCTGCTCTCTTTAGCTATCCTTTCCTCAATTTTCTTGTCAAGCTCTTCTAGCTTCCTTCCCCACTCTTCCTGCCTTTTTTTGAGCTCTAACTCCCAATGTTCCCTCTCAGATTCGTCCAACAGACCCCTGGGTCTCCACCCCCTTAGGTAACCTTTTTTTTTTTTTTACTCCAGAATCAAACTTATGTATTTTCAGAGTGAGTGCGTGTGGGGGCGGGGGGTTGAGGGAAGAGGCTAGGGATGAGAGAGAAGAGGGGAAAGTGAAGGGAAGACTAGGGGTGACACAGAAGAGGGAGAAGCCAGGGAGAGGAGTAGGAGGAAAGGAAGATGGATGGAAGGTGGAGAGGAAGATAGAGTGTAGTGGGTAGACAGAGAGAGAGATAGAAGAAACATGGCGTGAGAGAGAAAGATAGAGAGAGAGAGAGAGAGAGAGAGAGAGAGAGAGAGAGAGAGAGAGAGAGAGAGAGAGAGAGAGAGAGAGAGAGAGAGAGAGAGAGAGAGAGAGAGAGAGAGAGAGAGAGAGAGAGAGAGAGAGAGAGAGAGAGAGAGAGAGAGAGAGAGAGAGAGAGAGAGAGAGAGAGAGAGAGAGAGAGAGAATGATGGGGAAAAGGCTAGGGAAGAGAGGGAAGTGAGGGGAACCCTAGGACTGAGAGGAAACATGAGGAAAACAAGAGGGGTTAGAGTACTCACATATTTGTACTCACCTATTTGTGGTTGCAGGGGTCGAGTCTTAGCTCCTGGCCCCGCCTCTTCACCGGTTGCTACTGGGCCCTCTCTCTCCCCGCTCCATGAACTTTATCAAACCTCGTCTTATAACTGTGTATGGTTCCTGCATCCACTACGTCATTTTCTAGGCTATTCCACTGCCTGACAACTCTATGACTGAAGAAATACTTCCTAATATTTCTCTGACTCATTTGTGTCTTCAACATCCAATTGTGGCCTCTTGTTTCTGTGTCCCCTCCCTTAAACATCCTGTCTTTGCCCACCTTGTCTACTCCATGCAGTATTTTATATGTCGTTATCATGTCTCCCCTGACCCTCCTGTCCTCCAGTGTCGTCAGGCCAATTTCCCTTAATCTTTCTTCATAGGACATTCCCCTTAGCTCTGGAACTAACTTTGTCGCAAACCTTTGTACTTTCTCTAGTTTCTTGACGTGCTTTATCAAGTGCCGGTTCCAAACAGGTGCTGCATACTCCAGTATGGGCCTGACATACACGGTGTACAGTGTCTTGAACGATTCCTTACTAAGGTATCGGAATGCTGTTCTCAGGTTTGCCAGGCGCCCATATGCTGCAGCAGTTATCTGGTTGATGTGTGCTTCCGGAGACATGCTCAGTGTTATACTCACCCCAAGATCTTTCTCCTTGAGTGAGGTTTGCAGTCTTTGGCCACCTAGCCTATACTCTGTCTGTGGTCTTCTGTGCCCTTTCCCTATCTTCATGACTTTGCATTTGGTAGGATTAAATTCGAGAAGCCATTTGCTGGACCAGGTGTCCAGTCTGTCCAGGTCTCTTTGAGGTCCTGCCTGGTCCTCATCTGATTTAATTCTCTTCATTAACTTCACATCATCTGCAAACAGGAACACTTCTGAGTCTAACCGTTCCATCATGTCGTTCACATATACCAAAAATAGCACTGGTCCTAGGACCGACCCCTGTGGGACCCCGCTCGTCACAGGTGCCCACTGTGATACATCATTACGTACCATGACTCGTTGTTGCCTCCCTGACAGGTATTCTCTGATCCATTGCAGTGCCCTTCCTGTTACATGCGCCTGATGCTCTAGCTTCTGCACTAATCTCTTGTGAGGAACTGTGTCAAAGGCCTTCTTGCAGTCCAAGAAGATGCAATCAACCCACCCCTCTCTCTCTCATGTCTTACTTCTGTTATTTTATCATAAAACTCCAGAAGGTTTGTGACACAGGATTTGCCTTCTATGAATCCGTGCTGGTTGGCATTTATACTCTTGTTTCGTTCCAGGTGCTCCACCACTCTCCTCCTGATAATCTTCTCCATAACTTTGCATACTATACACGTCAATGACACAGGTCTATAGTTTAGTGCCTCTTTTCTGTCTCCTTTTTTAAAAATTGGAACTACATTTGCCGTCTTCCATACCTCAGGTAGTTGCCCAGTTTCCAGGGACGTGTTGAAGATTGTGGTAAGTGGCACGCACAACATATCTCCTCCCTCTCTAAGGACCCACGGGGAGATGTTGTCCGGTCCCATTGCCTTTGAGGTATCGATGTCCCTTAGCAGTTTCTTCACCTCCTCCTCATCTGTATGTATGTCGTCGAACACTTGTTGGTGTATTCCTTGCTGGTGTCCCCATCTTGTCTGTCCCCCCAGAGGCCTTCCTGTCTCTACTGTAAATACTTCCTTAAATCTCGTGTTGAGCTCCTCACATACCTCTTGATCGTTTCTTGTGAGTTCTCCACCTTCTTTCCTCAGCCTTATCACCTGGTCCTTGACTGTTGTCTTCCTCCGAATGTGGCTATACAGTAGTTTTCGGTCAAATTTGACTTTCGATGCTATGTCGTTTTCATACTGTCGCTGGGCCTCCCTCCTTATCTGTGCATACTCGTTTCAGGCTCTTCTAATAATCTTGTTTTCCTGGGTCCTATGCCTCCTGTACCTTTTCCATTCTCTGTTGCACTTAGTTTTTGCCTCCCTACACCTTCGGGTAAACCAAGGACTCTTTTTTGGTCTTCCTATTATTTCTGTTTCCCTTGGGAACAAACCTTTCCTCTGCCTCCTTGCACTTTGTTGCCACATATTCCATCATCTCGTTTACTGATTTTCCTACCATTTCTCTGTCCCACTGAACCTGCAGGAAGTTTCTCATACCTGTGTAGTCCCCCCTTTTATAGTTTGGCCTGTCCCCTTCAGTTTCTGTTACCTTCTCCACTTGTAACTCTACTATATAATCAAAACTCAGAACCACGTGATCGCTAGCTCCAAGGGGCCTCTTGTAAGTGATGTCCTCAATGTCTGAACTGCTCAGGGTGAACACAAGATCCAGTCTTGCTGGCTCATCCTCCCCTCTCTCTCTGGTAGTGTCCCTGACATGTTGATGCATGAGGTTTTCAAGTACCACATCCATCATCTTGGCTCTCCATGTTTCGGGACCCCCATGTGGCTCCAGGTTTTCCCAGTCGATCTCCCTGTGGTTGAAATCGCCCATTACCAGTAACTTTGCTCTGCTCGAGTGAGCTCTTCTTGCCACCTCAGCCAGTGTGTTCACCATCACCCTGTTGTTTTCTTTGTACTCCTCTCTTGGCCTCCTGCAGTTCTGTGGTGGGTTATGCATCACTCAAATGACTACTTTATGTTCTCCAGACTGAATTGTACCTACAATGTAGTCTCTTTCTCCAATCATGTCCATGCCTTCCATTTCCTCAAAGCCCCATCGGTGTTTTATGAGCAGTGCAACCCCTCCTCCCCCTCTACT
This sequence comes from Cherax quadricarinatus, assembly GCF_038502225.1. Classification (NCBI taxonomy): domain Eukaryota; kingdom Metazoa; phylum Arthropoda; class Malacostraca; order Decapoda; family Parastacidae; genus Cherax; species Cherax quadricarinatus. The sequence goes on from NC_091319.1 coordinate 35,410,978, forward strand.
CCTTCTATCTTTCCTCAGGATCTGATATCCCATTGGGAAGATTGTGTCTGTTATTGTCTCAGCGAGTTTTGTTTTGTGTCTGGGGATTTCTCAATGATTCTTTCGTTCCACTCCTCATGTTTATTCGTTATTCCATCCACGTTTGTGTATCAAACTTTCAGTTTCTTTTCTATCATTGTGGTCATGCAAGAATATTGGGGTTGGGGGAGCGAGAGCCTTGGTGGGGGCCTATATGGGGCTGTGGTGTAGGTGGGGTTTGTGATGATGGGGGTGGGGTCAGAATGCCCATAAGGGACAGCTGTTGGGGTGAGGTTTGTGATATGGGGGTTGGTGGCAGAGGGAACAGTGAGTGGGTTGTAGTATAGGTTGCACAGTTGCATTGGGAATGTCGTGGTTGGAGTCTTTTGGTGGGAGATTCTGTGGGGTGTGTTTGCCCTTCCTCCTGTGTCTGGGTCCTGCTCATCTTCGTCATTGCCTCTCGTTCCTCCTTGCGTCTCTGTATCCTCTCTTTCAGTGTAGTCCTTTCTTCTTGTGTTCTGTCGCGGTCGAGGTATACTCTCTGGTACCCCTGTTTGTCCCTCAGTCTTGCTTTCTCTTGCAGAATCCTGGTTCGAACTGATTCTTCCTTGAAAATTACTTTGACAGGCCATATCCTTTCACTCGCAAACCACCCAGTTCTCTGAAAATTTGTCACCTGGGTCATATCGCCCTCACCTATTGTTTTCATGATGCCTTCAATCATTTTTTTCTCCTTCTGTTTTATTTCTTCGAAGTTGTCCCCCTTGGCTTCTTGGAGCCCGTACACAAAAACTGACCTCGCCCATTCCTCCTCCCACTGAGTCTCCATCTGCTTCCTCTGAGGCATTTTATTTCCTTCCATTGACATGTTGTTGCCTTCGGTCCCTGTCATATCTGAAACTTTTATTCTCAGTGAACTGTTTTTCATGACCAGCTGTCCCTTGCTACTGCAGTTGGCTGTTAGAGTCTCTGCATTTAACATACCTTCATTGTCTTCGGACCTGTCATTTGATCTTAGTGTGCTCCTCATCTTTTCCCTGGCCCCACGTGGGTCTGATAGGGCATTTGCGTATGGCATGTCTCCTTTGTTGCTTACCATCCAATTGTCTGTGCCTGACATTGAATTTCCTGATGTCACATCTGAATTGTCATTTGTCTCTCTAATCTGTTTCAGGCTTTGCAGTTTCTCTTCTAAGCACTGTATCCTAGCTTCTGCTGCTAAGACCTGTACTTCCCACTTCCTGCACTCTTCAGCTATCCACTCCTCCATTTTCTTACCAAGCTCTACTATCTTCCTTCCCCACTCTTCCTCCCTTTTTTAGAGCTCTAACTCCCAATCTTTCCTCCCTGGTTCGTCCACCAGATCTCTGGTTTTCCGTCCTCTAGGGCCACCCATTTTTTTTTTCTTTTTTTTTTTTTACCACAGACAGAAGGCTAGAGGAGGGAGAGGGTGAGAGGGGAAGAGAGAAAGGGTAGAAAGAGGGAGAGAGAGGAGAGAGTATGGGAGTGAAGGATAAGACCAAGGGGGAGAGAGAGAGAAACGTGAGGGGGGAGAGAAAGGGTAGAGAGAGGGAGAAAGAGAGGGAGAGAGGGAGAAAGAGAGGGAGAGAGAGAGAGAGAGAGAGAGGGAGAAAGGAGGGTGAGGGAAAAGGCTATGAGAGAGAGAAATGCGAGGGAGGGGTAGAAATATAGAAAAAGGGAGATGGAGAGAGAAGTGTATAGAGAGAGAGGAGGGTGAGGGATAGGGTTATGGGAGTGAGAGAGAGAGAGAGTAGGGGGAAGGGGAGGGAAAAAGGCTATGAGAGAGAGAAACGCGAGGGAGGGGGATAGAGAAAGATAGGAGGGAAGAGGGAGGGACGGCAAGAGTGGGGGACAGGAAAGGTCTGTGGGGGAGGGAAAGGTGTGTGGGGGGGTGGGGGAACGCGGTCAAATTCCAAGGATCAGCTGTGTGAATGAGTGGGTGTGTGTACTCACCTAGTTGTGGTTTCAGGGGTCGAGACTCAGCTCCTGACCCCGAGTGTGTATGTGTGTGCGAGCGTGTGTGTGTGAGCACGTCAGTTGTTTATATGTCCCAGAAATACATTTCACCTCTGTGTAATACTAATACTAATAAGATACCATTAACACTGAGAGTAATTCTAATAATTATAATACTAGCGTGTGTTAACTAGTCTTACTTTCACCCAGTTATATACTACCTTTTACTACATGTGTACCCAATACTTGCTTCTCAGATTGTACTGTCTTTGTGTCCTAAAACATTATCTCTCGAAACTGTTTCTCATTAGCCAATCTCTCTTAATTCTATTTGATCTTTTGTCTTTAGTCTCGCTCTGTACTTTGCATATTTGTAACAGTGTGGCAACAAGTGCCAACTAGGCCTCAACAAACTAGCACTTTGAAATTTTGTTGTATAATTTCAGGCTTTCTCTCGCCTTTACTTTATTTTTTTTTTTTGCTAATACTTTGGTTATCACTTGTAGGGTTGTTCACTGACGTTGTCACTAACACTGGTTGCTTCTAGCTGCTAAAGCACGCACTAAAAACACCAAGATTCCCGGAGCCTGGCGCTTGTGACCCACTACACTACGTGTGTTTGTGAGTGTGTATGTAGGTGTGTGTGTGTGTGTGTGTGTGTGTGTGTGGGGGGGGGGGGCGTGTTTGTGTACTGACCTAATTGTGGTTGCAGGGGTCGAGACTCAGCTCCTGGCCCCGCCTCTTCAACGACCACTACTAGGTCCTCTCTCCTCCTGCTCTATGAGCTTTATCATACCTCGTCTTAAAACTGTGTATAGTTCCTGCCTCCACTACATCGCTTGCCAGACTATTCCACTTCCTAACTACTCTATGACTGAAGAAATACTTCCTAACATCCCTTTGACTCATCTGAGTCTTCAGCTTCCAATTGTGACCCTTTGTTTCTGTGTCCCATCTCTGGAACATCCTGTCTCTGTCCACCTTGTCTATACAACGTAGTATTTTGTATGTTATTATCATGTCTCCCCTGACCCTCCTGTTCTCCAGTGACGTCAGACCGATTTCCCTTAACCTTTCTTCATAGGACATTCCCCTTAGCTCTGGAACTAGCCTTGTTGCAAACCTTTGCACTTTCTCTAATTTCTTGACGTGTTTGACCAGGTGTGGGTTCCAAACTGGTGCTGTTGCGTACTCCAGTATGGGCCTGACGTACACAGTGTATAAAGTCTTCAACGATTCCTTACTGAGGTACCGGAACGCTATTCTCATGTTTGCCCCGTGTGTGTGTGTGTGTGTGTGTGTGTGTGTGTGTGTGTGTGTGTGTGTGTGTGTGTGTGTGTTTGTGTACTCACCTAATTGTACTCACCTAATTGTGGTTGCAGGGGTCGAGACTCAGCTCCTGGCCACGCCTCTTCACTGATCGCTACTAGATCCTCTCCCTCACTGCTTCCTGAGCTTTGTCATACCTCTTCTTAAAACTATGTATGGTTCCTGCCTCCACTACTTCACTTGCTAGGCTATTCCACTTCCTGATGACTCTATGACTGAAGAAATACTTCCTAACGTCCCTGTGACTCGTCTGAGTCTCAAGCTTCCAGTGTGACCCCTTGTTTCTGTGTCCCCTCTCTGGAACATCCTGTCTCTGTCCACCTTGTCTATTCCCCACAGTATCTTGTATGTCGTTATCATGTCTCCCTTGACCCTTCTGTCCTCCAGTGTCGTCAGTCCGATTTCCCTCAACCTTTCCTCGTACGACATTCCCCTCAGCTCTGGGACTAGCCTTGTTGCGAACCTTTGTACTTTCTCTAACTTCTTGGCGTGCTTGACCAGGTGTGGGTTCCAGACTGGTGCTGCATACTCCAGTATGGACCTAACATACACAGTGTACAGTGGCTTGAACGATTCCTTATTAAATTGTCGGAAAGCTATTCTCAGGTTTGCCAGGCGCCCATATGCTGCAGCAGTTATTTGGTTGATGTGTGCCTCCGGTGATGTGCTCGGTGTTATGGTCATCCCAAGGTCTTTCTCCCTGAGTGAGGTCTGTAGTCTTTGTCCACCTAGCCTATACTCTGTCTGCGGTCTTCTTTGCCCCTCCCCAATCTTCATTACTTTGCATTTGGCAGGGTTGAATTCGAGAAGCCAGTTTCTGCACCACATGTCCAGCCTGTCCAGGTCTCTTTGCAGTCCTGCCTCATCCTCATCCGATTTAACTCTTCTCATCAGCTTCACATCATCTGCGAATAGGGACACTTCAGAGTCTATTCCTTCCATCATGTCGTTCGCATATATAAAAAATAGCATTGGTCCTAGAACTAACCCCTATGGGACCCTGCTCGTCACAGGCACCCACTGTGATATCTCTTCACGTACCATGACTCGTTGTTGCCTCCCTGCCAGGTATTCCCTGATCCATTGCAGTGCCCTCCCTGTTATATGTGCCTGATCCTCCAGCTTCTGCACTAATCTCTTGTCGGGAACTGTGTCAAAGGCCTTCCTGCAGTCTAGGAAAATGCAATCAACCAACCCCTCTCCTGTCTTACTTCTGTTACCTTGTCATAAAATTCCAGAAGCTATGTGACACAGGATTTGCCTTCCATGAACCCATGCTGGTTTTCAATTATAATCTTGTTCCTTTCCAGTTGTTCCACCACTCTCCTCCTGATAATCTTCTCCATGACTTTGCACTCAATACATGTCAAAGACAGGTCTGTAGTTTAGTGCCTCATTTCTGTTTCCTTTCTTAAATATGGGGACTACATTTGCTGTCTTCCATTTCTCAGGTAGTTGCCCAGTTTCAAGGGATGTGTTGAAGATTGTGGTTAGAGGCACGCACAGCATCTCTGCTCCTTCTCTAAGGACCCATGGGGAGATGTTGTCTTGTCCCATCGCCTTTGAGGTATCAAGGTCACTTAGCAGCTTCTGCACCTCCTCCTCGGTTGTTCGTGTGTCATCCAACACTTGTTGGTATATTCCCTCTTGATGTTCCCTTTTGTGCTGTCTTCCCACAGCCCTGCCTGTCTCTACTGTAAAAACTTCCTTAAATCTCCTGTTTAGCTCCTCACATACCTCCTGATCATTTCTTGTGAGCTCTCCACCTTCTGTCCTTAATCTGATCACCTGGTCTTTGACTGTTGTCTTCCTCCTGACGTGGCTATTCAACAGTTTCGGGTCAGTTTTGATTTTTGATGCTATGTTATTTTCATACTGTCGCTGGGCCTCCCTCCTTACCTGTGAATACTCGTCCCTGGCTCTGCTACAAATCTCCCTATTTTCATGTGTTCTCTGCCTTCTGTACTTTTTCCATTCTCTATTGCACTTTGTTTTTGCCTCCTTACACCGTCGGGTAAACCAGGGGCTCGTTCTGGTCTTCCCATTGTTTCTGTTGCCCTTGGGAATAAACCTTTCCACAGCCTCCTTGCATTTTGTTGTTACATATTCCATCATTTCATTTACTGGCTTTCTTGCCAGTTCTCTGTCCCACGGAGCCTCTTGCAGGAAGTTCCTCAAACCTATGTAGTCCCCTCTTTGACAGTCTGGCTTTTCACATTCAACTCCTGTTACTCACTCCACTTGCAACTCTACTATGCATTCAAAGCACAGAACCGCGTGGTCACTAGCTCCTAGGGGACTCTCATATGTGATGTCTTCAATGTCTGAACTGCCCAGGGTGAACACAAGGTCCTATCTTGCTGGTTCATCCTCCTCTCTCACTCTGGTAGTGTCCTTAACATGTTGGTGCCTGAGGTTTTCCAGCACCACATCCAACATCTAGGCTCTCCATGTTTCAGGACCCCCATGTGGCTCCAAGTTTTCCCCGTCAGTCTCCCTGTGGTTGAAATCGCCCATAACCAGCAACTTTGCTCTCCTGGAGTGAGCTCTTCTTGCCACCTCAGCAAGTGTGTCCACCATTGCTCTGTTGCTCTCTTCATATTCCTCTCTTGGCTTCCTGCAGTTCTGTGGTGGATTATGCAACACTGCAATGACCACTTTGTGTTCCCCCGACTGAAGTGTACCTACTATGTAGCATTGAATGGAAGTACGATAGTAGCGATAACTCAGTAACAGTCCCAGATTTTCGCTTAGCAGATTACGATGGGCTTAGAGAACACTTATCATCTGTTGACTGGGGTAACGAAGAGAGCTATCAATATGACAGTTTTCTGAACACTATACATGCTGCTTAAAGAGCGTTTATCCCATATAAAGAAATTAGATCAAATAGAAATGACCCAAAATGGATGAACAATAGGCTCAAATATTTACTAGGGCATAAGAAAGGAATTTATAGGCGTATCAAAAGAGGTGAGGGTCATCTTATGAATCAGTATATTGACATTAAGAGGGACATTAAAAAGGGGATAAGAAAAGCTAAAAGGGACTATGAAATTAAAGTTGCTAGGGATTCTAAAACTAACCCAAAAAGTTTTCTCCAGGTCTATAGAACAAAAGTTAGAGATAAGATAGGTCCCCTTAAAAATAACTATGGGCATCTTACTGACAAAGAGAATGAAATGTGCTTGATTTTAAATAATTATTTTCTCTCAGTTTTTACACAGGAAGACACTAACAATATTCCAGTAATCAATTTTTAAAGTGGGCTAGAAGAAGATAAATTATGTAACATCACAGTCACTAGTGAGATGGTTGTGAAGCAGATAGACAGACTGAAGCAAAATAAGTCGCCGGGTCCTGATGAGGTTTTTTTCAAGGGTTCTTAAGGAATGCAAAATGGAACTCTGTGAACCATTAACTAATATTTTTAATTTATCTCTTCAAACAGGTGTAGTGTCTGATATGTGGAAGATGGCTAATGTAACTCCTATTTTTAAAACAGGGGACAAGTCGTTACCGTCAAATTACCGCCCAATAAGCCTGACCTCAATTGTAGGCAAATTACTAGAGTCAATTATAGCTGAGATTATAAGAAGCCATCTCGATAAGCATAGCTTGATTAATGATACTCAGCATGGATTCACAAGAGGCCGGTCTTGTCTAACTAATTTATTAACTTTCTTCAGTAAAGTTTTTGAGGCTGTTGACCACAATAAAGAATTTGATATTATTTACTTAGATTTTAGTAAGGCTTTTGATAGAGTTCTGCACCATAGACTGTTAAAGAAAGTGGCAGCTCATGGCATTGGGGGAAAAGTGCTCTCGTGGATCGAGTCATGGCTCACTGACAGGAAGCAGAGAGTGTCCATAAATGGGGTTAAATCCGAGTGGGGATCTGTAACAAGTGGCGTTCCACAGGGATCAGTCTTGGGCCCGTTGTTGTTTATAATATATATCAATGATCTTGATGAGGGAATTACTAGTGATATGAGCAAATTCGCCGATGACACAAAGATAGGTAGGATAATTGATTCAAACGTAGATGTTATGGAACTTCAGGAAGATTTAAACAAACTCTATTCTTGGTCAGAAAAGTGGCAGATGCAGTTCAATGTAGATAAATGCAAGGTTCTGAAGCTTGGGAGTGCCCATAACCCTAGTACTTATAAGTTAAATGATGTAGAACTTAGCCATACAGATTGCGAAAAGGACTTGGGGGTTTTGGTGAGCAGCAACCTTAAACCAAGACAGCAATGCCTAAGCGTACGTAATAAGGCAAATAGATTACTGGGATTTATATCAAGAAGTGTAAGCAACAGAAGTCCAGAGGTCATACTGCAGCTTTATACATCATTAGTAAGGCCTCACCTAGATTATGCAGCTCAGTTCTGGTCTCCGTATCACAAAATGGACATAAATTCGTTAGAAAACATTCAGCGTAGGATGACTAAATTAATACATAGCATTAGAAATCTTCCTTATGAAGAAAGATTGAAGACTCTTAAGTTACATTCACTTGTTAGACGAAGAATGAGAGGAGACCTGATCGAAGTGTATAAGTGGAAGATAGGTATTAATAAAGGGGATATTAATATGGTCTTGAGGATGTCTATCCAAGAGAGAACCCGCAGTAATGGATTTAAATTAGACAAGTTTAGATTTAGAAAGGACATAGGAAAGTATTGGTTTGGAAATAAGGTAGTTGATGAGTGGAACAGTCTACCTAGTTGGGTTATTGAGGCTGGGACTTTGGGTAGTTTCAAATCTAGGTTGGATAAGTACATGAGTGGGAGGGGTTGGATTTGAGTGGGACTTTCACATCAGAGCTTATTTCTTGGGTGGCATTGAAAATTGGGTTGGGCAAATGTTTTGTTAGTGGGATGAATTGTAAAGGACCTGCCTAGTATGGGCCAGCAGGCCTCCTGCAGTGTTCCTCCTTTCTTATGTTCTTATGTTCTTATGTCTCGTTTATGCCTCCCATTTTCTCGAATTTCCATATTTTTTTTACGAGCAGAGCAACCCCTCCTCCCCGTCTATCTTTCCTCGTGATCTTGTATCCTGGTGGGAAGATTGCATCTGTTATTGTCTCCGTGAGTTTTGTTTCTGTAACTGCTATGATGTCTGGGGACTTCTCATTGATTCTTTCTTACCATTCCTCATAATTATTCGTTTATCCATCTGCATTTGTGCACCAAACCTTCAACTTCTGTTCTAATACTGTAACTGTAGGCCTTGTGGAATATTGGGGTTGGGAGAGCAGGAGCCCTGGTAGGGGCCTGTGGGGGGTTACAGTGGAGGTGGAGGAAGAGCTCCCAAAGGGGGTTGCTGTACGGGTAGGGTTCGTGGTGCGGGGGGTGGGAACAGAGGGATCGGTGTGTGATGGTTGGTTTGGATTGTTCAATTGCCTTGGGGTGTTGTGGCTGGAGTCCTTCTGCAGGTGTTTCTGGGGGGTGTGCATGTCCTTCCACCTGTTCCTGGGTTATTCTGCTCTCCTTTTTCATTTCCTCCCATTCCTCCTTTCGTTTTTGCACTCTCTCTTTCAGTATCATCCTTTCCTCCTGTGTTCTGTCTCAATCGAGGTACACACTCATGAACTCCTGTTTGCCTCTCAGCCGTTGTTTCTCCTGCAGGATCATGGTTCGAGTTGATTCTGCCTTGAAAATTAATTTGAGAGGCCGATTCCTTTTCTTTGTGAACCACCCGATTCTCCGAAAATTTGCCACCTGGGTCATGTCTCCCTCGCCTATCACCTTCATAATACCTGCAATCGCTTTTTTCTCCTCCTGCTTTCTTTCATCATAAGTTTCCCTTTCAGCTTCGTCTAGCCCATAGACAAAAACTGATCTCTCCCTTTCCACCTCCCACTGTGACTCCCACTGCATCCTCTGAGGTGTTTTAGTTCTCTCCTGTGGAGTGTTTCCTTCAGTCCCTTCCCTAGCTGTGGCCCCTATACTCATTGGTTTGTCCTTCCTGCTCACCTGTTCCTGGCCCCCACAAGTGTCTGGTAAGGTCCCTGCACATGTCCTAGTTCCTTCAATGTCTTCCAACCTCTCATTCTGTCCTAGTGTGCTCCCTGTCTTTGTTTTGGCTCCATGTTGGTTTGACAGGACCTCTGCATACAGTTTAGCTTCCATGCTCCCTTCAGGCCCTTTGTCTGTGTCTGATGTAAACATTGATGATATTACTTCTGTATTATCTTTGTCTCTAAGCTGTTTCAGATTTCTCAGCTCTTCTTCTAATCTCTGTATCTTGACTTCTGCTACTGTGGCATGTTGCTCCCACCTTCTGCATTCTGCTGCTAACCTCTCCTCCATCTTCCTTGCAAGCTCATCTAGCCTCATTCCCCAGTCTTCCTCCCCTTTTTTAAGCTCTGCCTCCCAGTCCTCCCTCCCAGATTCGTCCTTCGTGCCCTTTGTTCTCATTCTAGTTCTAGGTTGCCCCATTGCACCACAGAAGGAAGGGGAGAGATGGTTAGGGGGAGGGGAATAGATGGGTAGGGGGAGAGGGGATGGATGGATATGGGGGAGGGGGAGGATGGTTATTGGAGAGGGAGAGGTGGTTGAGGGAGTGGGATAGGTGGTTTGGGGGAGGGGTTAGATGGCTTGGGGGGAGGGGTAGGTGGCCAGAGGGAGGGGGAGAGGTGGTTAGGGGAAGGGGGAGTACGTGTTTGCGTCAAGTGTGTATGTGCTTGTGTATGTGTGCTTGTGTATGTGCATATGTGTGAGAGAGAGGGATGGGATTAAGGGGGGAGGGGAGGGGGAGGGGGAGGGGGAGGGGGAGGGGGAGGGGGAAGGGGGGAGGAGGGAGGGGGAGAGAAGGATGAGTGACCCTTAGAAGTGGGGGAGGTGTGTGTGTGTGTCTGATGTGTGTGTAGTGTGGATGTGGTGTACTCACCTATTTGTGGTTGCATGGTTAGTCATAGCTCCTGGCCCCACCTCTTCGCTGATTGCTACTAGGTCATCTCTCTCCCTGCCCCATGAGCTTTATCATACCTCGCCTTAAAACTACGTATGGTTCCCGCCTCCACTACGTCACTTTCTAGGCTATTTCACGGCCTGACTACTCTATGACTGAAGAAATACTTCCGGTGTGCGTGTGTGTGTGTGTGTGTGTCTGATGTGTGTGTGGTGTGGATGTGGTGTGTGTGTGGTGTGTGTGTTGCATGGGTGTGGTGTGTGTGTTATGTGTGTGTGTGTGTGTGTGTGTGTGTGTGTGTGTGTGTGTGTGTGTGTGTGTGTGTGTGTGTGTGTACTCACCTAATTGTACTCACCTAATTGTGGTTGCAGGGGTCGAGACTCAGCTCCTGGCCCCGCCTCTTTACTGATCGCTACTGAGTCCTCTCCCTCACTGCTTCCTGAGCTTTGTCATACCTCTTCTTAAAACTATGTATGGTTCCTGCCTCCACTATTTCACTTGCTAGGCTATTCCACTTGCTGACGACTCTATGACTGAAGAAATATTTCCTAACGTCCCTGTGACTCGTCTGAGTCTTCAGCTTCCAGTTGTGACCCCTTGTCCCTGTGTCCCCTCTCTGGAACATCCTATCTCTGTCCACCTTGTCTATTCCCTGCAGTATCTTGTATGTCGTTATCATGTCTCCCCTGACCCTTCTGTCCTCCAGTGTCGTCAGTCAGTCAGTCAGTCAGTCCGAAATCTAAATGGTAAGCAGAAATCTAAATGGTAAGCAGAAATCTAAAGCCAAGACAGCAGTGCCTTAGTGTGCGCAACAAGGCCAACAGATTACTTGGATTTATCTCAAGAAGTATAAGTAACAGAAGTCCAAAAGTTATTTTACAGCTCTATACATCACTAGTGAGGCCTCATTTAGATTATGCTGCTCAGTTTTGGTCCCCTTACTACAGGATGGACATAGACTCATTAGAGAACATACAGAGAAGAATGACTAAAATGATTTACTGTGTAAGGAACCTCCCGTATGAAGATAGACTTAAAGCCTTAAATCTCCACTCTCTGGAGAGGCGTAGAATGAGGGGAGATATCATTGAAGTGTATAAGTGGATGACGGGCATAAACAAGGGAGACATTGTAATAAAGTTGGTAGAATTACCGACAATATGTAAAGTAAAAGGACACAAGTGCAACTAATGTGACATTTATTGTGGCAACGTTTCGCTCTCCAGGAGCTTTATCAAGCCATTACAAACAATACATGGACACAGAGGGTATATAAAGGCTCAGAATGAGGTGAATACTAATGAGGTACCATTTCGATGTTCACTAGTGGTAGTAGTAGTAGTAGTAGTAGTGGTAGTGACAAAAGTAATACAATATGGTAGAGCAATTAATTCGTACATGAGTAAAAGGATATAAAAGCTATTACTTGGGTAACATAAAAATAGGTTGGACAAATATATAGACTGGAATGAGGCAGCTTGTTTCAGTGTTCACTCTCTGTGCTTTGTGTAGTATAACAGGAGAGACTATGTGATGGCAGGGTTTACTGTTTTCAGGAGGATTCTTGCTAAGACTTCGGAGATGGTGAAGCTGCCGTTGTTTTGTTTAATTGTATTCGAAACAGCGATCAGTGCTGATTCAAGGCATTTGCGTGTGCGGAAATTAGTTTCTTTTATCACTAATTGGGCGTCTCTGAATTTCATAAGATGATTGGTGGAATTTCGGTATTGTACACAGGCGTTGTTTAAGTTGTCGTTCCTACATGCGTATATGTGTTCATTGAGGCGGGTGTCGAGGTTTCTTGCTGTTTCACCTACGTAGATCTTGTCACAGCCTCCACAGGGTATAGTGTAAACTCCTGCATTGACTGGTTCGTGGTGCTTGGGTTTTGTCCTGGTTAGATCCTTTATTGAAGTGGTAGAAGCGATGGCGACTCTGGTGTTAGCTTGTGAAAGTACTTTTGAGACGTAATAACTCCAAAACGTTTTAATGTACGGGATCTTCAGGCAAGGCTCAACGCAGTTGAACCATCAAACCCACCAATAAAAATGATCTCACACACTTCTATTCCAGTCAAGATACCAAGACCAAAAGAGGCATCATCGGGTTTTTCCTAAGAGCATACCGAATTTGTAGTCCTGAGTTTCTTGACGAGGAGTGTACATACATTCACCAAACATTCATTGAGTTACAATTTCCTTCTTTTTTCATCAAAGACTGCAAGAAAAGAGCTCTTCAGATCATCAATTCTCCACGCATCAACACAGCTCCCAACAAAGTTATAATTCTTCCCAACAGCCAGGTTGCACTAAACGTCTCAAAAGTACTTTCACAAGCTAACACCAGAGTCGCCATCGCTTCTACCACTTCAATAAAGGATCTAACCAGGACAAAACCCAAGCACCACGAACCAGTCAATGCAGGAGTTTACACTATACCCTGTGGAGGCTGTGACAAGATCTACGTAGGTGAAACAGCAAGAAACCTCGACACCCGCCTCAATGAACACATATACGCATGTAGGAACGACAACTTAAACAACGCCTGTGTACAATACCGAAATTCCACCAATCATCTTATGAAATTCAGAGACGCCCAATTAGTGATAAAAGAAACTAATTTCCGCACACGCAAATGCCTTGAATCAGCACTGATCGCTGTTTCGAATACAATTAAACAAAACAACGGCAGCTTCACCATCTCCGAAGTCTTAGCAAGAATCCTCCTGAAAACAGTAAACCCTGCCATCACATAGTCTCTCCTGTTATACTACACAAAGCACAGAGAGTGAACACTGAAACAAGCTGCCTCATTCCAGTCTATATATTTGTCCAACCTATTTTTATGTTACCCAAGTAATAGCTTTTATATCCTTTTACTCATGTACGAATTAATTGCTCTACCATATTGTATTACTTTTGTCACTTCCTCTACTACTACTACTACTACTACCACTAGTGAACATCGAAATGGTACCTCGTTAGTATTCACCTCACTCTGAGCCTTTATATACCCTCTGTGTCCATGTATTGTTTGTAATGGCTTGATAAAGCTCCTGGAGAGCGAAACGTTGCCACAATAAATGTCACATTAGTTGCACTTGTGTCCTTTTACTTTACAAGGGAGACATTAATAAAGTACTGAGGGTGTCGAACCAGGTAAGAACCAGGAATAATGGATTTAAGTTGGATAAATTTAGATTTAGAAAGGACATAGGTAAGTACTGGTTTTCTAACAGAGTTGTAGATGCGTGGAACAGTCTTCCCAGTGGGGTGATAGAGGCTAGGACCTTGGGTAGCTTTAAGAAGAGACTGGACAAATATATGAGTGGGAGGGGCCGGGTTTGATTGGTGTCAAGGGGTACGGGAGTTATTTCTTGAGTAGCTTTAGGTAGATGTCGTTTTGATAAGGACCTGCCTCGTATGGGCCAGTAGGCCTTCTGCAGTGTTCCTACATTCTTATGTTCTTATGTTCTTTCCTCGTACGACATTCCCTTGAGCTCTGGGACTAGCCTTGTTGCAAACCTTTGTACTTTCTCTAACTTCTTGACGTGCTTGACCAGGTGTGGGTTCCAGACTGGTGCTGCATACTCCAGTATGGGCCTAACATACACAGTGTACAGTGTCTTGAACAATTCCTTATTAAGGTATCGGAACGCTATTCTCAGGTTTGCTAGGCGCCCGTATGCTGCAGCAGTTATTTGGTTGATGTGTGCCTCCGGTGATGTGCTCGGTGTTATGGTCACCCCAAGGTCTTTCTCCCTGAGTGAGGTCTGTAGTTTTTGTCCACCTAGCCTATACTCTGTCTGCGGTCTTCTTTGCCCCTCCCCAATCTTCATGACTTTGCATTTGGCTGGATTGAATTCGAGAAGCCAGTTGCTGGACCACATGTCCAGCCTGTCCAGGTCTCTTTGCAGTCCTGCCTCATCCTCGTCCGATTTAATTCTTCTCATCAACTTCACATCATCTGCGAACAGGGACACTTCAGAGTCTATTCCTTCCATCATGTCGTTTACATATATAAAAAACAGCACTGGTCCTAGAACTGACCCCTGTGGGACCCCGCTCGTAACAGGCGCCCACTGTGATACCTCTTCATGTACCATGACTCGTTGCTGCCTCCCTGTCAGGTATTCCCTGATCCATTGCAGAGCCCTCCCTTTTATATGCGTCTGATCCTCCAGCTTCTGCACTAATCTCTTGTCGGGAACTGTGTCAAAGGCCTTCCTGCAGTCTAGGAAAACGCAATCTACCCAACCCTCTCTCTCGTGTCTTACTTTTGCTACCTTGTCATAAAACTCGAAGAGGTTTGTGATACAGGATTTGCCTTCCATGAACCCATGCTGGTTTTCATTTATAATCTTGTTCCTTTCCAGGTGTTCGACCACTCTCCTCCTGATAATCTTCTCCATGACTTTGCACACAATACATGTCAGAGACACAGGTCTGTAGTTTAGTGCCTCGTTTCTGATTCCTTTCTTAAATATGGGGACTAAATTAGCTGTCTTCCATTTCTCAGGTAGTTGCCCAGTTTCAAGGGATGTAATAAAGTTGGTAGAATTACCGACAATATGTAAAGTAAAAGGACACAAGTGCAACTAATGTGACATTTATTGTAGCAACGTTTCGCTCTCCAGGAGCTTTATCAAGCCATTACAAACAATACATGGACACAGAGGGTATATAAAGGCTCAGAGTGAGGTGAATACTAGTGAGGTACCATTTCGATGTTCACTAGTGGTAGTAGTAGTAGTAGTAGTGGTAGTGACAAAAGCAATTAATTCGTACATGAGTAAAAGGATATAAAAGCTATTACTTGGGTAACATAAAAATAGGTTGGACAAATATAAACTGGAATGAGGCAGGTTGTTTCAGTGTTCATTCTCTGTGCTTTGTGTAGTATAACAGGAGAGACTATGTGATGGCAGGGTTTACTGTTTTCAGGAGGATTCTTGCTAAGACTTCGGAGATGGTGAACATAAGAACATAAGAACATAAGAAAGGAGGAACACTGCAGCAGGCCTGTTGGCCCATACTAGGCAGGTCCTTTACAATTCATCCCACTAACAAACATTTGACCTACCCAATTTTCAATGCTACCCAAGAAATAAGCTCTGATGTGCAAGTCCCACTCAAATCCAACCCATCCTACTCATGTATTTATCCAACCTAAATTTGAAACTACCCAAAGTCCTAGCCTCAAAAACCCAACTAGGTAGACTGTTCCACTCATCAACTACCCTATTTCCAAACCAATACTTTCCTATGTCCTTTCTAAATCTAAACTTATCTAATTTAAATCCATTACTGCGGGTTCTCTCTTGGAGAGATATCCTCAAGACCTTGTTAATATCCCCTTTATTAATACCTATCTTCCACTTATACACTTCGATCAGGTCTCCCCTCATTCTTCGTCTAACAAGTGAATGTAACTTAAGAGTCTTCAATCTTTCTTCATAAGGAAGATTTCTAATGCTATGTATTAATTTAGTCATCCTATGCTGAATGTTTTCTAACGAATTTATGTCCATTCTGTAATATGGAGACCAGAATTGAGCTGCATAATCTAGGTGAGGCCTTACTAATGATGTATAAAGCTGCAGTATGACCTCTGGACTTCTGTTGCTTACACTTCTTGATATAAATCCCAGTAATCTATTTGCCTTATTACGTACGCTTAGGCATTGCTGTCTTGGTTTAAGGTTACTGCTTACCATAACCCCCAAGTCCTTTTCGCAATCTGTATGGTTAAGTTCTACATTATTTAACTTATAAGTGCTAGGGTTATGGACACTCCCGAGCTTCAGAACCTTGCATTTATCTACATTGAACTGCATCTGCCACTTTTCTGACCAAGAGTAGAGTTTGTCTAAATCCTCCTGAAGTTCCCTAACATCTACGTTTGAATCAATTATCCTACCTATCTTCGTGTCATCGGCGAATTTGCTCATATCACTAGCAATTCCTTCATCAAGATCATTGATATATATTATAAACAACAACGGGCCCAAGACTGATCCCTGTGGAACGCCACTTGTTACTGATCCCCACTCGGATTTAACCCCATTTATGGACACTCTTTGCTTCCTGTCTGTGAGCCATGATTCGATCCACGAGAGCACCCTTCCCCCAATGCCATGAGCTGCTACTTTCTTCAACAGTCTTTGGTGCGGAACTCTATCAAATGCCTTACTAAAATCTAAGTAAATAATATCAAATTCTTTATCGTGGTCAACAGCCTCAAAAGCTTTACTGAAGAAAGTTAATAAATTAGTTAGACAAGACCGGCCTCTTGTGAATCCATGCTGAGTATCATTAATCAAGCTATGCTTATCGAGATGGCTTCTTATAATCTCAGCTATAATTGACTCTAGTAATTTGCCTACAATTGAGGTCAGGCTTATTGGGCGGTAATTTGACGGTAACGACTTGTCCCCTGTTTTAAAAATAGGAATTACATTAGCCATCTTCCACATATCAGACACTGCACCTGTTTGAAGAGATAAATTAAAAATATTAGTTAATGGTTCACAGACTTCCATTTTGCATTCCTTTAGAACCCTTGAAAAAACCTCATCAGGACCCGGTGACTTATTTTGCTTCAGTCTGTCTATCTGCTTCACAACCATTTCACTAGTGACTGTGATGTTACATAATTTATCTTCTTCTGATCCACTATAAAAATTAATTACCGGAATATTATTAGTGTCTTCCTGTGTAAAAACCGAGAGAAAATAATTATTTAAAATCGAGCACATTTCATTCTCTTTGTCAGTAAGATGCCCATAGTTATTTTTAAGGGGACCTATCTTATCTCTGACTTTTGTTCTATAGACCTGGAAAAAACTTTTTGGGTTAGTTTTAGAATCCCTAGCAACTTTAATTTCATAGTCCCTTTTAGCTTTTCTTATCCCCTTTTTAATGTCCCTCTTAATGTCAATATACTGATTCATAAGATGACCCTCGCCTCTTTTGATACGCCTATAAATTCCTTTCTTATGCCCTAGTAGATATTTCAGCCTATTATTCATCCATTTTGGGTCATTTCTATTTGATCTAATTTCCTTATAAGGGATAAACGTTCTTTGAGCAGCATGTATTGTGTTCAGAAAACTGTCATATTGATAGCTCTCTTCGTTACCCCAGTCAACAGATGATAAGTGTTCTCTAAGCCCATCGTAATCTGCTAAGCGAAAATCTGGGACTGTTACTGAGTTATCCCTACTATCATACTTCCATTCAATTCTACATGTAATTGATTTGTGGTCGCTAGCACCCAGTTCCTCTGAAACTTCTAAATTATTAACAAGGGATTCATTGTTTGCCAGAACTAAGTCAAGCAGGTTATTACCCCTTGTAGGTTCTGTCACAAACTGCTTCAAAAAACAATCCTGAACTACTTCTAAGAAATCGTATGATTCTAAATTCCCAGTCAAGAAATTCCAATCAATATGACTAAAGTTAAAGTCTCCTAGAATTACTACATTATCGTGCCTTGTGGCCCTAACAATTTCCTCCCATAGTAGTCTCCCCTGGTCCCTATCTAAATTTGGGGGACGGTATATCACACCTAAAATTAATTTTTCATGCCCCTCTGAAAATTCTATCCAAACAGACTCTGTATGTGTTACTTCAGACTTAATACCCGTTTTTATGCAACAGTTCAAGCGATCTCGGACATACAATGCCACCCCACCCCCCTTCCCGATACTTCTATCTACTTGGAACAATTTAAAACCCTGAATGTGACATTCTGCAGGCATGTCCCGACTTTTTGAATTAAACCACGTCTCAGTAATGGCAAATACATCTATGTTACCTGCACTAGCAACTAGTCTCAACTCGTCCATCTTATTCCTAGCACTGCGACTATTTGTGTAATAAATATTTAATGACCCTCCTATCTCTTTACCCTTCCTGCTCCTTTCTGTTATTCCACTAAACCTATTACTGTCATTGTCAATTAGTGCCACTGGCTTTCCAATATCCTCCTCATTTTGCCTATTACTAGTTCTCCTAGTACTCATGTTACTACCCTGCGACTTCACAGTTTTCCCGCCAAAACCCATACCACTAACTATTCCTAGTTTAAAGACCTAACAGCTCCCTCCACTGCGTTGGCCAGTGCTCCCACCCCACACCTAGACAAGTGAACCCCATCCCTGGCATACATGTCATTTCTGCCATAGAAGAGGTCCCAGTTGTCAATGAATGTTACCGCATTTTCCTTACAGTATTTGTCCAGCCAGCAATTGACACCAATTGCTCTGGACAACCATTCATTTCCAACTCCTCTCCTTGGCAAAATGCCACATATGACAGGTTTCCCACCCTTCTTCCTAATTATCTCTATTGCTGACCTATACCTGCTAATCAGGTCCTCACTCCTACGTCTGCCAACATCGTTGCCTCCAGCACTGAGACAGATAATAGGATTGCTCCCATTACCTCTCATGATGTCATCCAGACGGCTAACAATATCCTTCATCCCAGCCCCAGGAAAACATACTCTCTGCCTCCTACTCCTATCCTTCAAACAGAATGCCCTATCCATGTACCTAATCTGGCTATCCCCAACAACAACAATGTTTTTACCTTCCTTGGCGTCGTCCGTAGTGATGCTCCGAGTAGTCGACTCACATTCGCCAGGTAGCATTACACCACTTGTAGAATTCGTCATGACGTTCTCGATGGTCTTCGTTGGGGTTTCTAGGGATGTCTCACTCACGTCTGCCAATGCTTCCTTGGTGCTCGTTGTGGCATTCCCAGTAGAACACTCACATTCGTCAGGTAGCACCGAGAATGAGTTGGAAGTTTCCACGGCAGTCTTCTGGTTTCTCGTTGTTTCTGCCTCTCCAACCGTTTTCTTAATCTTCAGCTTGGTTCCATGTTGCCCGGCCACTGACCAAGCTCCCCTCTTAACCTGGGGACTCACAACAGGTGGATTACTACGAATCCTCTTGTTCTCCTCCGTTAATCGCCGTATCTCCAGTTTAGCAACTCTGAGTTCTTCTCTCAGCTGCTGGTAAAGCTGCTCAAGAGAGGGCATCCTGGTTCAGATTCACAGAGAGCACACAAACAGGTCTTCCAAAACACAAACAGGCCGTTGTTTTGTTTAATTGTATTCGAATACAATTAAACAAAACAACGGCAGCTTCACCATCTCCGAAGTCTTAGCAAGAATCTTCATCAGAGCACAGAGAATACGACTCATCTTCACCCAAGAGCTACTCAGTACGACGTCACTACCACTACTACCCCTATCTTCCTGAGCTCACTCTGAGTGTCCATGTATTGTTTGTAACTTGATAAAGCTCCTGGAGAGCGAAACGTTCTACAATAAATGTCACATTATGCACTTCACAGAGCAGCAGAGACACATGGGGAGATGTCCGTTCCCATCGCCTTTGAGGTGTCAAGGTCACTTAAGAGCTTCTTCACCTCCTCCTCGGTTGTTCGTATGTCATCCAACACTTGTTGGTATATTCCCTCTTGATGTTCCCTTCTGTGCTGTCTTCTCACAGCCCTTCCTGTCTCTACTTTATAAGAACATAAGAACATAAGAATGTAGGAACACTGCAGAAGGCCTACTGGCCCATACGAGGCAGGTCCTTATCAAAACGATCTCTATCTAAAGCTACTCAAGAAACAACTCCCGCACCCCCCAACACCAATCAAACCCAGCCCCTCCCACCCATATATTTGTCCAGTCTCTTCTTAAAGCTACCCAAGGTCCTAGCCTCTATCACCCCACTGGGAAGACTGTTCCACGCATCTACAACTCTGTTAGAAAACCAGTACTTACCTATGTCCTTTCTAAATCTAAATTTATCCAACTTAAATCCATTATTCCTGGTTCTTACCTGGTTCGACACCCTCAGTACTTTATTAATGTCTCCCTTGTTTATGCCCGTCATCCACTTATACACTTCAATGATATCTCCCCTCATTCTACGCCTCTCCAGAGAGTGGAGATTTAAGGCTTTAAGTCTATCTTCATACGGGAGGTTCCTTACACAGTAAATCATTTTAGTCATTCTTCTCTGTATGTTCTCTAATGAGTCTATGTCCATCCTGTAGTAAGGGGACCAAAACTGAGCAGCATAATCTAAATGAGGCCTCACTAGTGATGTATAGAGCTGTAAAATAACTTTTGGACTTCTGTTACTTATACTTCTTGAGATAAATCCAAGTAATCTGTTGGCCTTGTTGCGCACACTGAGGCACTGCTGTCTTGGCTTTAGATTTCTGCTTACCATGACTCCCAAGTCTTTTTCACATTCTGTATGACCAAGCTCTACTTCACCTAGATTATAGCTTCGAGGGTTATTTTCATTACCAAGGGCAAGTACCTTACACTTATCCACATTAAACTTCATCTGCCATTTCTCAGACCAAGACATTAATTTGTTCAAATCGTCCTGGAGTTCATTGATATCCTCCTCAGAGTGAATTATACGGCCTATCTTTGTATCATCAGCAAACTTACTCATGTCACTAGTAATCCCTTCATCAAGGTCATTAATGTAAATTATGAACAAGAGAGGGCCTAAAACTGATCCTTGTGGAACGCCACTAGTGACTAATCCCCATTCAGATTTCACTCCATTAATGGTAACTCTCTGCTTTCTATTGGTAAGCCATGCCTCAATCCATGCTAGAACTTTACCTCCTATACCATGAGCTGCCACTTTTCTTAAGAGTCTCTTGTGAGGTACTCTGTCGAAGGCTTTACTAAAATCCAAATAAACAATATCATATTCCTTATCACTGTCAACTGCCTCAAATGTTCTATTGAAGAACGTCAGTAAGTTTGTCAGGCAGGAACGACCTCTCGTGAATCCATGCTGAGATTCATTTATCAAGTTATGCTCTTCAAGGTGACTTCTGATAATGTCAGCTATAATTGATTCTAATAACTTGCCCACTATAGATGTCAGGCTTATTGGACGGTAATTTGAAGGAGTGGACTTATCCCCTGATTTGAATATAGGAACCACATTGGCCATCTTCCACATCTCTGGCACAACACTGGTAAGGATGGACGCATTGAATACACTCGTTAATGGCTGACTAAGCTCCATCTTGCATTCCTTAAGTACCCTTGAAAACAACTCATCGGGTCCAGGGGACTTATTTTGTTTCAGTTTGTCTATCTGTTTAATAACCATGTCCCTCGTGACAGTAATATTAGTTAACTTAAATTCATCAGGAACTAAATAATTGTTAATTACTGGAATCTCATTTACATCTTCCTGTGTAAAAACTGACAAAAAATAGTCATTAAATAAGGAACACATTTCCAGTTCATTATCCGTCAGCTGTCCATTCCCAGATTTCAGAGGTCCTACTTTTTCCTTCACCTTCGTCCTATACACTTGAAAGAACCCCTTTGGATTAGTCTTTGATTCATTAGCGACTCTAATTTCATAGTCACGTTTAGCCTTTCTAATCGCCTTTTTTACTTCTCTTTTAAGCTGAACATATTGGTCAGTAAGGTTAACCTCTCCTCTTCTGATGCGCCTATAAATTCCCCTTTTCTCCCCTAATAGATGCTTTAACCTCCTGTTAACCCATTTGGGATCGTTATTATTAGACCTAATTTCTCTCTGGGGAATGTATATACTCTGGGCACTGTGTACATTATTAAGAAAACAATCATAAAAGCAGATCCCTTCATATTCATAAGTATGATTATCGTCAATAAAATCATTAGCTAGATAACCCCAATCAAGATTAGACAGATGTTCCCTAAGTCCATTATAATCGGCAGAACGAAAATCGGGGATTTTTACTGTATTATCATTATTCTTGCATTCCCAATTAATGCTAAAGGTGATGGATTTGTGATCACTTGCGCCAAGCTCTTCAGTGATCTCCAGATTATTCACTAGTGTTTCCTTATTTGACAAGACTAGGTCTAGCAAATTATTACCCCTGGTAGGTTCAGTTACACTCTGTTTCAGAAAACAGTCCTGAACTGTTTCCATGAAGTCACTGGACTCTAGATTACCTGTCAAAGAATTCCAGTCAATTTGGCTAAAGTTAAAATCCCCTACTATGACTACGTTACTGTGTCCAGAAGCCCTAACAATTTCGTCCCAAAGAAGTCTCCCTCTATCGTGATCCAAGCCTGGAGGTCGGTATATTACACCTAGAATTAGTTTTTCTTGACCCTCCACGAACTCTACCCAAACAGACTCTGTTACTGCTCCATCTATTTTTATACCTTTTTTTATGCAACAATTAATATTTTCTCGAACATACAATGCAACTCCTCCCCCCTTCCCATTACATCTATCCACATTGAATAACTTAAATCCCTGAATATTACACTCAGCAGTCATATCCCGACTCTTTAAATCATACCACGTTTCAGTTAATGCAATGATATCAAAGTTCCCAGCACATGCTACCAAACGTAGTTCATTAATTTTATTTCTTGCACTTCGACTGTTAGCATAAAATACCATCATATGTTTTTTCTTCTGCACATTTTTCATATTCATCTTTGTTTTTACACAATTTCTGAAATTATCATTACCCAGAGTTACTCCATGACAGTTACTATAAAGATTCTTAATATCAGAGCATAAGTCAATATATCCATACTCATTATTAATCATTTTTAAACCCATACCTCTAACTAATCCTAGTTTAAAGTCCTAACAACCCCCTCAACTGAGTTAGCAAGAAAACCCACACCTGCCCTGGATAAGTGAACCCCATCCCTGGCATACATGTCATTTCGGCCATAGAAGTTGTCCCAGTTGTCAATGAATGGTACTGCATTATCCTTACAGTGTTTATCCAGCCAACAATTAATACCAATTGCTCTGGACAACCATTCATTACCAACACCTCTTCTTGGCAAAATGCCACATATAACAGGGCGCCCCCCCCTTCTTCCTAATCATGTCTATAGCTGTCCTGAACTTTCTAACTAAATCCTCACTTCTACGCTTGCCTACATCATTGCCTCCAGCACTGAGGCAAATAATAGGATTGATCCCATTACCGTTCATGATGTTGTCAAGCCGGCTAACAATGTCCTCCATCCCAGCCCCAGGAAAGCATACCCTTTGTCTCCTACTCCTGTCCTTCAAGCAGAATGCCCTATCCATGTATCTAACCTGGCTATCCCCAACAACAACAATATTCTTACCTTCCTTGTCGTTCGTCGTGACGATCCCAGTAGTAGACTCACATTCGTCGGGTAGCACCGAGAATGCGTTGGAGGTTTCCACGGGAGTTTCCACAGCAGTCTCTTTCTTCTTCATCGTTTCTGGCTTTCCATTCGTCTTCTTGATCGTCAACTTCGTCGTCCCCTGCTGTCCAGCCACTGACCACGATCCCTTCTTGACCTGAGGACTCGAAACAGGAGGACTACTACGAATCCTCTTGTTTTCCTCGGTCAATCGCCGTATCTCCATCTTCGCTGCCTTCAATTCTTCCTTAAGTTGCTGGTAAAGTTGCTCGATGGAGGGCATCTTGGTTCAGTCCACGGGAGCAAACAAGACACTTCTTCACAGAGTTAAGTACAGGTCAGCACTCAAATCTTAAAGCACTTAAATCTCCTGTTCAGCTCCTCACATACCTCCTGATCATTTCTTGTGAGTTCTCCACCTTCTGTCCTTAATCTGATCACCTGGTCTTTGACTGTTGTCTTCCTCCAGATGTGGCTATACAACAGTTTCGGGTCAGTCTTGATTCTCGATGCTATGTCATTTTCATACTGTCGCTGGACCTCCCTCCTTACCTGTGCATACTCATTCCTGGTTCTGCGACTGATCTCCCTATTTTCATGTGTTCTCTGCCTTCTGTACTTTTTCCATTCTCTATTGCACTTTGTTTTTGCCTCCTTACACCGTCGGGTAAACCAGGGGCTCGTTCTGGTCTTCCCGTTGTTACTGTTGCCCTTGGGAATAAACTTTTCCACTGCCTCCTTGCATTTTGTTGTTACATATTCCATCATTTCATTTACTGGCTTTCCTGCCAGTTCTCTGTCCCACTGGACCTCCCGCAGGAAGTTCTTCAACCCTATGTAGTCCCCTCTTTGATAGTCAGGCTTTTCCTATTCAACTCCTGTTATTCTCTCCACTTGCAGCTCTACTATGTATTCAAAGCACAGAACCACGTGGTTGCTAGCTCCTAGGGGACTCTCATACTTGATGTCCTCAATGTCTGACCTGCCCAGGGTGAACACAAGGTCCAGTCTTGCTGGTTCATCCTCCCCTCTCACTCTGGTAGTGCCCTTAACATGTTGGTGCATGAGGTTTTCCAGCTCCATGTCCAACATCCTGGCTCTCCTTGTTTCGGGACCCCCATGTGGCTCCAGGTTTTCCCAGTCGATCTCCCTGTGGTTGAAATCCCCCATAACCAGCAACTTTGCTCTGCTAGAATGAGCTCTTCTTGCCACCTCAGCAAGTGTGTCCACCATTGCTCTGTTGCTCTCTTCATATTCCTCTCTTGGCCTCCTGCAGTTCTGTGGTGGATTATGCATTACTGCAATGACCACTTTGTGTTCCCCAGACTGAAGTGTACCTGCTATGTAGTCTCTTTCTCCCGTCTCATCTATGCCTTCCATTTTTTCGAATTTCCATGTTTTTTACGAGCACAGCAACCCCACCTCCCCCCCTGCCCCTTCTGTCTTTCCTCATGATCTTGTATCCTGGTGGGAAGATTGCATCTGTTATTGTCTCCGTGAGTTTTGTTTCTGTAACTGCTATGATGTCTGGGGACTTCTCATTGATTCTTTCTTGCCATTCCTCATGTTTATTCGTTAATCCATCTGCATTTGTGTACCAAACCTTCAACTTCTGTACAAATACTGTAACTGTGGTGTGGGGGGTGGAAACAGAGGGATCGGTGTGTGATGGTTGGTTTGGATTGTTCATTTGCCTTGGGGTGTCGTGGCTGGAGTCCTTCTGCAGGTGTTTCTGGGGGGTGTGCTTGTCCTTCCATTTGATCCTGGGTTATTCTGCTCTCCTTTTTCATTTCCTCCCATTTCTCATTTCGTTTTTGAACTCTCTCTTTCATTGTCTTCCTTTCGTCCTGTGTTCTGTCTCGATCGAGGTACACACTCCGAAACTCCTGCTTGCCTCTCAGCCGTGCTTTCTCCTGCAGGATCATGGTTCGGGTTGATTTTGCCTTGAAAATTACTTTGAGAGGCCGATTCCTTTTCTTTGTGAACCACCCAATTCTCCGAAAATTTGCCACCTTCATGATATCTTCAATCGCTTTTTTCTCCTGCTTTCTTTCGTCATAAGTTTCCCCTTGTGTGTGTGTGTGTGTGTGTGTGTGTGTGTGTGTGTGTGTGTGTGTGTGTGTGTGTGTGTGTGTGTGTGTGTGTGTGTGTGTGTGTGTGCGTGTGTGTGTATGTGTGTGTGTGTGTGTGTGTGTGTGTGTGTGTGTGTGTGTGTGTGTGTGTGTGTGTGCGTGTGTGTGTCTGTGTGTGTGGTGTGTATGTGATGTTTGTGTGTGTGTGTGTGTGTGTGTGTGTGTGTGTGTGTGTGTGTGTGTGTGTGTGTGCGTGTGTGTGTGTGTGTGTGTGTGTGTGTGTGTGTGTGTGTGTGTGTGTGTGTGTGTGTGTGTGTGTGTGTGTGGTGTGTGGTGTGTGTGGGGTGTGTGTAGTTTGAGTGTGGTGTGTGTATGTGGTGTGTATTGTGTGTGAGTGTGTGGGTGTGTGTGTGTGTGTGTGTGTGTGTGTACTCACCTGGTTGTACTCACCTAGTTGAGGTTGCGGGGGTCGAGTCCGAGCTCCTGGCCCCGCCTCTTCACTGATCGCTACTAGGTCACTCTCCCTGAGCCGTGAGCTTTATCATACCTCTGCTTAAAGCTATGTATGGATCCTGCCTCCACTACATCGCTTCCCAAACTATTCCACTTACTGACTACTCTGTGGCTGAAGAAATACTTCCTAACATCCCTGTGATTCATCTGTGTCTTCAGCTTCCAACTGTCCCCTTGTTACTGTGTCCAATCTCTGGAACATCCTGTCTTTGTCCACCTTGTCAATTCCTCTCAGTATTTTGTATGTCGTTATCATGTCCCCCCTATCTCTCCTGTCCTCCAGTGTCGTCAGGTTGATTTCCCTTAACCTCTCCTCGTAGGACATACCTCTTAGCTCTGGGACTAGTCTTGTTGCAAACATTTGCACTTTCTCTAGTTTCTTTACGTGCTTGGCTAGGTGTGGGTTCCAAACTGGTGCCGCATACTCCAATATGGGCCTAACGTACACGGTGTACAGGGTCCTGAATGATTCCTTATTAAGATGTCGGAATGCTGTTCTGAGGTTTGCTAGGCGCCCATATGCTGCAGCAGTTATTTGGTTGATGTGCGCTTCAGGAGATGTGCCTGGTGTTATACTCACCCCAAGATCTTTTTCCTTGAGTGAGGTTTGTAGTCTCTGGCCCCCTAGACTGTACTCCATCTGCGGTCTTCTTTGCCCTTCCCCAATCTTCATGACTTTGCACTTGGTGGGATTGAACTCCAGGAGCCAATTGCTGGACCAGATCTGCAGCCTGTCCAGATCCCTTTGTAGTTCTGCCTGGTCTTCGATCGAGTGAATTCTTCTCATCAACTTCACGTCATCTGCAAACAGGGACACCTCAGAGTCTATTCCTTCCGCCATGTCGTTCACAAATACCAGAAACAGCACTGGTCCTAGGACTGACCCCTGTGGGACCCCGCTGGTCAGAGGTGCCCACTCTGACACCTCCCCACATACCATGAATCGCTGCTGTCTTCCTGACAAGTATTCCCTGATCCATTGTAGTGCCTTCCCTGTTATCCCTGCTTGGTCCTCCAGTTTTTGCACCAATCTCTTGTGTGGAACTGTGTCTAACGCCTTCTTGCAGTCCAAGAAAATGCAATCCACCCACCCCTCTCTCTCTTGTCTTACTGCTGTCACCATGTCATAGAACTCCAGTAGGTTTGTGACACAGGATTTCCTGTCCCTGAAACCATGTTGGCTGCTGTTGATGAGATCGTTCCTTTCTAGGTGTTCCAACACTCTTCTCCTGATAATCTTCTCCTTGATTTTGCATACTATACATGTCAGTGACACTGGTCTGTAGTTTAATGCTTCATGTCTGTCTCCTTTTTTAAAGATTGGGACTACATTTTCTGTCTTCCATGCCTCAGGCAATCTTCCTGTTTCGATAGATGTATTGAATATTGTTGTTAGGGGTACACATAGCGCCTCTGCTCCCACTCTCTCAATACCCATGGGGAGATGTTATCTGGCCCCATTGCCTTTGAGGTATCTAGCTCACTAAGAAGCCTCTTCACTTCTTCCTTGGTTGTGTGCACTGTGTCCAACACATGGTGGTGTGCCCCACCTCTCCGTCTTTCTGGAGCCCCTTCCGACTCCTCTGTGAACACTTCTTTGAATCTCTTGTTGAGTTCCTCACATACTTCACGGTCATTTCTTGTTGTCTCTCCTCCTTCCTTCCTTAGCCTGATTACCTGGTCCTTGACTGTTGTTTTCCTCCTGATGTGGCTGTACAACAGGTTCGGGTCAGATTTGGCTCTTGCTGCTATGTCGTTTTCATATTGTCTTTGGGCCTCCCTTCTTTTTTTTTTTTATTATCACACCGGCCGATTCCCACCAAGGCAGGGTGGCCCGAAAAAGAAAAACTTTCACCATCATTCACTCCATCACTGTCTTGCCAGAAGGGTGCTTTACACTACAGTTTTTAAACTGCAACATTAACACCCCTCCTTCAGAGTGCAGGCACTGTACTTCCCATCTCCAGGACTCAAGTCCGGCCTGCCGGTTTCCCTGAATCCCTTCATAAATGTTACTTTGCTCACACTCCAACAGCACGTCAAGTATTAAAAACCATTTGTCTCCATTCACTCCTATCAAACACGCTCACGCATGCCTGCTGGAAGTCCAAGCCCCTCGCACACAAAACCTCCTTTACCCCCTCCCTCCAACCCTTCCTAGGCCGACCCCTACCCCGCCTTCCTTCCACTACAGACTGATATACTCTTGAAGTCATTCTGTTTCGCTCCATTCTCTCTACATGTCCGAACCACCTCAACAACCCTTCCTCAGCCCTCTGGACAACAGTTTTGGTAATCCCGCACCTCCTCCTAACTTCCAAACTACGAATTCTCTGCATTATATTCACACCACACATTGCTCTCAGACATGACATCTCCACTGCCTCCAGCCTTCTCCTCGCTGCAACATTCATCACCCACGCTTCACACCCATATAAGAGCGTTGGTAAAACTATACTCTCATACATTCCCCTCTTTGCCTCCAAGGACAAAGTTCTTTGTCTCCACAGACTCCTAAGTGCACCACTCACTCTTTTTCCCTCATCAATTCTATGATTCACCTCATCTTTCATAGACCCATCCGCTGACACGTCCACTCCCAAATATCTGAATACGTTCACCTCCTCCATACTCTCTCCCTCCAATCTGATATTCAATCTTTCATCACCTAATCTTTTTGTTATCCTCATAACCTTACTCTTTCCTGTATTCACCTTTAATTTTCTTCTTTTGCACACCCTACCAAATTCATCCACCAATCTCTGCAACTTCTCTTCAGAATCTCCCAAGAGCACAGTGTCATCAGCAAAGAGCAGCTGTGACAACTCCCACTTTGTGTGTGATTCTTTATCTTTTAACTCCACGCCTCTTGCCAAGACCCTCGCATTTACTTCTCTTACAACCCCATCTATAAATATATTAAACAACCACGGTGACATCACACATCCTTGTCTAAGGCCTACTTTTACTGGGAAAAAATTTCCCTCTTTCCTACATACTCTAACTTGAGCCTCACTATCCTCGTAAAAACTCTTCACTGCTTTCAGTAACCTACCTCCTACACCATACACTTGCAACATCTGCCACATTGCCCCCCTATCCACCCTGTCATACGCCTTTTCCAAATCCATAAATGCCACAAAGACCTCTTTAGCCTTATCTAAATACTGTTCACTTATATGTTTCACTGTAAACACCTGGTCCACACACCCCCTACCTTTCCTAAAGCCTCCTTGTTCATCTGCTATCCTATTCTCCGTCTTACTCTTAATTCTTTCAATTATAACTCTACCATACACTTTACCAGGTACACTCAACAGACTTATCCCCCTATAATTTTTGCACTCTCTTTTATCCCCTTTGCCTTTATACAAAGGAACTATGCATGCTCTCTGCCAATCCCTAGGTACCTTACCCTCTTCCATACATTTATTAAATAATTGCACCAACCACTCCAAAACTATATCCCCACCTGCTTTTAACATTTCTATCTTTATCCCATCAATCCCGGCTGCCTTACCCCCTTTCATTTTACCTACTGCCTCACGAACTTCCCCCACACTCACAACTGGCTCTTCCTCACTCCTACAAGATGTTATTCCTCCTTGCCCTATACACGAAATCACAGCTTCCCTATCTTCATCAACATTTAACAATTCCTCAAAATATTCCTTCCATCTTCCCAATACCTCTAACTCTCCATTTAATAACTCTCCTCTCCTATTTTTAACTGACAAATCCATTTGTTCTCTAGGCTTTCTTAACTTGTTAATCTCACTCCAAAACTTTTTCTTATTTTCAACAAAATTTGTTGATAACATCTCACCCACTCTCTCATTTGCTCTCTTTTTACATTGCTTCACCACTCTCTTAACTTCTCTCTTTTTCTCCATATACTCTTCCCTCCTTGCATCACTTCTACTTTGTAAAAACTTCTCATATGCTAACTTTTTCTCCCTTACTACTCTCTTTACATCATCATTCCACCAATCGCTCCTCTTCCCTCCTGCACCCACTTTCCTGTAACCACAAACTTCTGCTGAACACTCTAACACTACATTTTTAAACCTACCCCATACCTCTTCGACCCCATTGCCTATGCTCTCATTAGCCCATCTATCCTCCAATAGCTGTTTATATCTTACCCTAACTGCCTCCTCTTTTAGTTTATAAACCTTCACCTCTCTCTTCCCTGATGCTTCTATTCTCCTTGTATCCCATCTACCTTTTACTCTCAGTGTAGCTACAACTAGAAAGTGATCTGATATATCTGTGGCCCCTCTATAAACATGTACATCCTGAAGTCTACTCAACAGTCTTTTATCTACCAATACATAATCCAACAAACTACTGTCATTTCGCCCTACATCATATCGTGTATACTTATTTATCCTCTTTTTCTTAAAATATGTATTACCTATAACTAAACCCCTTTCTATACAAAGTTCAATCAAAGGGCTCCCATTATCATTTACACCTGGCACCCCAAACTTACCTACCACACCCTCTCTAAAAGTTTCTCCTACTTTAGCATTCAAGTCCCCTACCACAATTACTCTCTCACTTGGTTCAAAGGCTCCTATACATTCACTTAACATCTCCCAAAATCTCTCTCTCTCCTCTGCATTCCTCTCTTCTCCAGGTGCATACACGCTTATTATGACCCACTTCTCGCATCCAACCTTTACTTTAATCCACATAATTCTTGAATTTACACATTCATATTCTCTTTTCTCCTTCCATAACTGATCATTTAACATTACTGCTACCCCTTCCTTTGCTCTAACTCTCTCAGATACTCCAGATTTAATCCCATTTATTTCCCCCCACTGAAACTCTCCTACCCCCTTCAGCTTTGTTTCGCTTAGGGCCAGGACATCCAACTTCTTTTCATTCATAACATCAGCAATCATCTGTTTCTTGTCATCCGCACTGCATCCACGCACATTTAAGCAACCCAGTTTTATAAAGTTTTTCTTCTTCTCTTTTTTAGTAATTGTATACAGGAGAAGGGGTTACTAGCCCATTGCTCCCGGCATTTTAGTCGCCTCATACGACACGCATGGCTTACGGAGGAAAGATTCTTTTCCACTTCCCCATGGACAATAGAAGAAATAAAAAAGAACAAGAGCTATTTAGAAAAAGGAGAAAAACCTAGATGTATGTATATATATATATGCATGTGCGTGTCTGTGAAGTGTGACCAAAGTGTAAGTAGGAGTAGCAAGATATCCCTGTTATCTTAGCGTGTTTATGAGACAGAAAAAGAAACCAGCAATCCTACCATCATGCAAAACAGTTACAGGTTTTTGTTTCACAGTCATCTGGCAGGACGGTAGTACTTCCCTGGGTGGTTGCATATTCGTTTCTGGGTCTACGACTGCTCTCCTTATTCTCCTGGGTCCTTTGCCTTCTATATTTCTTCCATTCCCTAGCACACTTGGATTTTGCCTCCCTGCACCTTTGGGTAAACCATGGGCTCATCCTGGCTTTTTCATTATTCCTGTTACCCTTGGGTACAAACCTCTCCTCAGCATCCTTGCATTTTGTTGCTACATATTCCATCATCTCATTAACTGGCTTC
This sequence comes from Cherax quadricarinatus, assembly GCF_038502225.1. NCBI lineage: Eukaryota > Metazoa > Arthropoda > Malacostraca > Decapoda > Parastacidae > Cherax > Cherax quadricarinatus. Next base: position 35,442,595 of record NC_091319.1, read on the forward strand.
CCTGCCAGTTCTCTGTCCCACTGAACCCCGTTCAGGAAGTTCCTTATTCCTGTGTAGTCCCCTTTCTTGTAGTTTGGCTTCATTCGTCCTGGCCTTCCTGCTTCTCCCTCCACTTGTAGCTCTACTGTGTATTCGAAGCTTAAAACCACATGGCCACTGGCCCCAAGGGGTCTTTTATATGTGATGTCCTCGATATCTGCACTACTCAGGGTGAATACTAAGTCCAGCCTTGCTGGTCCATCCTCTCCTCTCTCTCTTGAAGTGTTCCTTACGCGTTGGCACATGATGTTTTCCAGTACCACCTCCATCATCTTAGCCCTCCATGTATCTTGGCCCCGATGTGGGTCTAAGTTCTCCCAATCGATCTCCTTGTGGTTAAAGTCACCCATGATCAGGAGCTTTGCCCTGCATGCATGAGCTCTTCTGGCCACTCTAGCCAGTGTGTCAACCATCGCTCTATTGCTCTCGTCGTACTCTTGCCTTGGCCTCCGGCTGTTCTGTGGTGGGTTATACATCACTGCTATTACCACCTTGGGACCTCCAGAGTAAAGCGTTCCCGCTATGTAATCACTTTCTTCTCCGCTGTCTCCTCTCTTCAGCTCATCAAAATTCCAGCGATTTTTGATCAGCAATGCCACTCCTCCACCCCCCCTGTTCCCTCTGTCTTTCCTCAGGATTTGGTATCCCGTTGGAAAGATGGCATCTATTATCATACCTGTAAGCTTGGTTTCTGTGAGAGCTATGATGTCCGGTGATGCTTCTTTGACTCTTTCATGCCACTCCTCCCACTTATTTGTTATTCCATCAGCATTTGTGTACCATACCTTCAGTTTCCTTTCCAAGACTGTGGTTTGGGGGGCCTGTGAGGGTGGGAGACCTGGTGGCATACTGTGGGATTCTATAGCTCGGTGTTGGGTGGAGGCTGTGGGTATGGATTGTAGTGTGTGTTGGGATGGTGTGATAGGTGTATGGTTCTGAGAATAGTTGTGTGTGTGCTTGCCCTTGCTGTTCTGTTCTGCTCTGACTGACCTCTGCTGGTTCCATCCTTGTCTCTTTTCCTAGCTCCTTTCGCTTTTTTGTCCTCTCCCTCAGCTGCTGTCGTTCTGATTTTGTTCTGTCTCTGTCTAGGAACACCCTCTTGTACTCTTCCGAGTATTTCAATCGTGGTTTCTCTTGGAGGATCCTGTTCCGCACTGTTTCCGTCCTGAGAATCAGCTTGATTGGTCGGTTTCTCCCTTTCGAGTACCCCCCTATTCTCTGAAAATTTACAATCTCGTCCATCTCTTCACCTATTTCCGTGATGATTTTTTCAATCTCCTTTCTTTCTTTCTGCTGCCTTTCAGTGTGTGTCCTTTCCTCTCTGTCCTGAAGCCCATGTATAAACACTGATTTTGCCCTTTCCTCCTCCCATTGCCTCACCCTCTGTGACTCTGGATCCTGCCTGTATGTGGTCAGTTTCTCCCTTGTTTTTTCCAGTGGCTCTTAATAGTATGGTTGTGCCTCAGCATTCGACCTATCGCCCTCTCCATCTGCAACCAGCTGTTCCTCCCTTTCACTCCTTGGTCCTCCTTGGCAGGCTGATATGACCTTAGCATAATTCATAATTCCTTCCTTCCTGTTCGGCCTCGCAGCTTCATATGCTGTGTCTTCTCTGGTCACTGCCCCTGTAACTCGCTTCAGCCTATTTATCTCAACTTCTATTACCCTTATCTTGGCTACTGCAGTTTCGACTTGTGCCTCCCAATTCTTTGTCTCCTTCTCCAACCTCTTTTCCAATTTCACAGAGAGCTCTTTCTCCATATTTTCAGAAAGCTCTCCTAATTTTCTCTCCCACTCTCGTTCCATCCTTTTCCACTGCTCCTCCATCCACTCCTCCTTACCCGAACCATTCTCATCTGATCCTTGGTTCCTGCGAGTCCCCACCATTTTTTTTTTTTTTGTGAGAGAAGAGAGAAGGGAAAGGTAGAAGGAGAGAGAGAGGGGAAGAGTGAGAAGGGAAAGGGGGAGAGAGAGTGTGAGAGGGGGAAAGAGAGAGGAGGGAAGGGAAGGAGAGGGGGAGAGTGACAAGGGAAAAATGGAGAAGAGATGGAGTTGAGAGAGAGAGAGAGAGAGAGAGAGAGAGAGAGAGAGAGAGAGAGAGAGAGAGAGAGAGAGAGAGAAGGGAAGGTAGAGAGAGGGGGATAGTGAGAAGGAAAAAGGGGAAGAGAGAGTGAGAGAGAGAGGGGGAGAGAGAGTGTAGGGAAGGGTAGGAGAGGGGGAGAGTTAGAAGGGAAAATGGGGAAGAGAGAGAGCAAGAGAGAGAGAGAGAGAGGGAGAGAGGTAGAAAGGGAGAGAGGGAGAGAGGGGGAGTGAGTGAGAGAGAGAGGGGGAGAGA
>NC_091319.1:35459968-35482468 GCF_038502225.1 Cherax quadricarinatus
CCAAGTGTCCGACCTAAGGACCGTCCAGACCATGTTAATTTCCCTACTCCTCCATTACCCACTGGTCCTATCTCTCAGGAACAGTTTGAGAGGTTGGAACGCCTCATTATGTTGCAGACTGCACAAATAGAGGCACAGAGGAGATTGAACGAAGAAGATTTCCAAAGAGAAAATGTTCGTCTGGGAAGACAACAGACTGATAGATCACAGGACCCATTTAATGTGCAGAAAGCTGCATCCATGGTTCCTAAGTTTTTTGAAAGTGACTTAGACACATATTTTGATGTGTTTGAGAACCAGGCTCGTGCTATGAACTGGCCACGTAAGCACTGGGCAACATTGCTTCATACTGCTTTGACGGGAAGAGCTCAAACTTGTACTGCAGCCTTACCATTTGCCAAGTACATTAGTTATGACGCTGTCAAACAAACTATTCTAGAGACATATAACTTGTTACCTGTAAGTTATCAAAGAGCATTTCGTACGTTACAACGACGAAAAGACCAAACTTGTGTAGAGTTTGCTCGTGAGAAAAAAGTTGCATTTGAGAGATGGTCTAGAGCTGCTAAGTGTAACAACTACGACAGCCTTGTTCAGTTGTTACTACACGAAGAGTTTAACAACTGTATGTCTGCTGACATACAAGAATATCTGATCGATCATACTACCTCAGATATTCTGGAAACTGCAGCATTAGCAGACAATTACGAGATTTCTCACGAACTGGTACGTACTAAAACACTCAGAAACAAGGTAACTAAAAATTGTCCTAGAAGTTGGCAACCTAAATCAGCTGCTCATTGCCGGCCTGATGTACCTGCTACTGTAACTTCTCGTACATTTACCAGGAAAACTCACAATCCTGAATCTGTCTCTGTGGCTAGACAGAAATCTGATATCGAGAAGAAGAAAGTTAAATGTACCTATTGTAACAGAAAAGGACATACTAGAGAGTATTGCTATAAGTTAGAAGGAGATACAAGAAACAGTCGTGCGGCTGGCGCCCCCACTCAAGTCGTATCCTCTTCAGAGCAACAAAGACACCAAAATCCTAGCAATACCTCTGATCCTACTGTTTTAGATAATGTTACTCAGGATAGATGACTAGTGTCAGAAAGTGTATCTGACGAAAAGATTCGTTCAGCGATGAGTCCTTACTTTTCGAGAGATAAAGTAGGATTTGACGAATCACATCTAACTGAGATAATTTCTTTCAGAGACACTGGCAGTTATCTCACGTTATTAAGAGAAGATGTACTGCCCATAACTAACGATACCTATTGCAAGATAGATGTATTGTTAGAAGCCTATGGAGGGGCTGTTATAAAAGTGCCTCTGCACAAAGTTTATATTGAAACAAGCTATTACACTGGTTATATTTCAGTGGGTATTTCCAGTGGTGTATTTCCCATCAGGTCAGTGGACTTGTTGATAGGGAACGATATCCTTCATGCTGGTATATGTAAAGAACCACTTGTGATTGATAATACCACTGATGATAATTATGCCATTGAAGCTTGTAGAGAGAAACCTATTTTATTTCCTCTCAGCGCAATTACTAGAGCTATGTCAAAGATTCAACAACCATCCTTGTCTCCTGTTGAGTTAGTGGATGACAATGATTTGGGGTTAAATATGTTGTTTAGTGACGCTCTGCGCCCCGGATCATTAACACTGACTCCCCCCAGTCATCAACCTAGTCAAGACACAACTGACGTTAAATTTCTAACTCATGATGATTTAATCAAGGATCAGTTTGTTGATCAGTCACTGGAAAGACTAAGAGATATAGCAGTTACTGAGAGTGAAGCAAAGGATCTCGATAATTGTTACTATTATAGTAACGGTGTACATGACGTTGATGTACAGGGAGCATCACCCATTAAGCAATCACCATATAGGATGAGTCCAACAAAGCATAAAGCATTGAGAGAAGAGGTTGATTTTCTGTTATCTCACGGACTTATTGAACGCAGTAAAAGTCCATGGGCATCTCCCTGTATTTTAGTGCCTAAACCTGACGGTAGTTTCAGGATGTGCACTGATTACAGGAAAGTGAACTCTGTCACCTTGCCTGATGGTTATCCTCTACCTCGCATTGACGACCTTATTGATCGCGTGTCAGGAGCCCAGTTTGTCAGCCGTTTAGATCTCTTACGAGGCTATTATCAAGTCCCGCTTACTGAACGTGCTCAAGAAATATCTGCTTTTACTGTTCAAGATGGATTGTTTAACTACCTCGTCACCCCCTTCGGCCTATGTAACGCGGCTTCTTCATTCCAACGTATAATGAACGAGTTGACCCACAACTTAGAAGGAGTAGAAGCCTACCTTGACGACTTAGTGGTGTACAGTGACGAGTGGGAACAGCACTTGACGCGTCTCAGAGCATTGTTTGAGAGACTGGCGCACTACAACTTCACTGTTAACTTAGCTAAATGTAGTTTTGGTCAAGCCAAGATTACCTATCTAGGCTTTTGTATCGGCCAAGGTGAGGTTGCTCCTATTGAGGCTAAGGTTCGTGCAATTTCTGAATTTCCAGTGCCACAGGATAGGAAAGGAGTACAGAGATTCCTGGGTATGGCAGGATATTATCGCAGGTTCTGTCCAAACTTTTCTCAGATTGCAGCTCCTCTTACTGAGCTTACTAGTAGCAAAGTTCAGTTCACCTGGACTAGAGATTGTTCAGACTCGTTCAAAAGGTTGAAGCGCTTGCTATCCTCTGCTCCTGTGTTGAAAAGTCCTAATTTCAATCTTCCCTTCTTTTTACATATAGATGCGAGTGGCTATGCAGTGGGTGCTGTGCTGCTCCAACAGTCAACATCCACTGATATTCTCCATCCTATATGTTACTATTCATCTAAGCTTAAACGACACCAGAAAAATTATGCCACTATTGAGAAAGAGGCTCTAGCTCTTGTGGTGTCCTTGGAACATTTTGACGAGTATTTGGGCACTTCCCCATTTAAAATTAACGTTTTTTCAGACCACAATCCACTCACCTATATAAATACTATGAAAAGTAAAAATGCTAGGATCATGAGGTGGGCTCTCAGAATCCAACCTTATTCTATTAGCATAAAACACATAAGTGGTCATTGTAATGTAATTGCTGACGCTCTGTCACGTCCTTAATAATTATCAATTACATTAAATTAACGTAATTTTATGCCCAAATACGTTTTGTTACTTGCTATGTCAAATTCAGTAAAGTAACTTAATCCCTCCAGCCCATATTAACTATATATACTCATGTCATGTCTAATTATTATATTTATATATTCACAGTAATGTTGTGTGAGGAGGAGACAAGCTGAGTGTTGAGTGAGTAGTGTGGTGCGGGTGATGTCGCAGACCCCCCCCCCCTTCACTACACACCTTAAGCTGTTTCATACTCAGATGTTCATACTGCCTCGCATTCCACAACCACTACTTAAGAGTGGAATGCAGTCTCCTCTACAATGATCGAGCCTCAGTGCCCTCCTTGTCAGCGCTATCCAGTCTCTACATTGATGTACATAACCACGAGTATGAAGAGATACGATACTGTGTACTGCCCTAGTACATCCTAGTGACGGACGCTGTGAAATTGTAGAGGTGCTTGGGACGAGAGTGACTCTAAATAATTTTTATATTATATAATATTGATATGAGTAATCAGAAATAATGTGAGAGACATTAATGCAACTCCTAGTGCGACCCTCTGTCGTGTTGGGGGGGGTGTTGCAACCCCTGAATGGGTTACAATGATTATTATGTATATATGTAATGTATATTATCTTTTCATATAATTTTATATTGCTTATATTTGCGATAATAGCTAAATCGTAAATGTATGACTTTATATTATTATTTGACTGTTATATTGTTATTTAGCTTATGTTGTTAGGATGTATATAAAATGTGCTCAGTTAGTCTTGATTGTCAAACTACTGTAATTATCGCTTGTCGCTCGTTATACTGCCGGCTTCTGAGCTGCAGTTGTCCACGTAGCTATCACGTGATCGAGGGGGGGGTGTCCTCACCTCTCGTGAAATTGTCAGTCTGCTGGAGACTCGCTTGGTGGTTGGACAGATTGTCTGTCTCATTATTCTTGTTAGTTCTGTAGAACTTTGTTCTCAGAACATTGTATAGACTTAGTGATTTTCGACGTTGTACTGAGGTTGTGTGTCACTTAGACACTCTGAACATCTCAGGTCCTTAGCTATAGCTTCTGACCTAATTTTGTACTGGTTCCTGTGTATTGTCACAGTCTCGTTTTTCCTATGGGAGTTTTGTAACTTGTGGAGGATCTGCAGATGGTCCCTACTTAGTGTTATATTATTTCCCAGTTCCTGATTCTGTATCGCAGTCGCTTGATATTGCATTGCTATTGGGCTTAGCATTCTTTGTTGTTCAAGCAGACTGTTCAGGTTGACAGTCGGTCAAGAAGTTAGTTTATTTGAGGATTTTGTCAGTCACTTGTTTAAGTCTTATTCGAGTCTTGAGACATAGCTAACTACTTAAGAGCACTTACACGCATACTCACACTTACTTGTACATATTTGTAATATCTTATTAAATGTTAATGTACCTGACGGTACTTAAGAATTATAAATGTGATGTGCTTTCAGCACAATAATATTGAACTCGAGAGATTGATTTTATTTTGATTGCTGTAATTAATTTAATTTGATAATATACCTCTAGACAACTTACTACTTAATAAATTTATTAAATTTTAATTTCTCTAGTTAGTAGCCTACCAGTTGTAATCCTAAAGCACTATTGAACCATACTGAATTTTAATGGATAATTGGAAAAGGATACTGACTACTTGTTACGAAAACCCAATAACAGGCTGGATGCTAGAAGGGCAGTCCTTTCTAGTATTCACTGGAGATCTCTAAGCTTTTAGAATCGCGTTTTTTGTAACACTGACAACTCTATGACTGAAGAAATAACATCCCTTTGACTCATCTGAGTCTTCAAATTCCCTGTTTCTGTGTCTTCTGACAAAGAAACAAGGAAGCTGACCCCTTGTTTCTGCGTCCTCTCTGTGGAACATCCTGTATCTGATCACCTAATCTATTTCACCCAGTATTTAGTATTTTGTATGTCATTACCATGTCTTCCCTAATCCTCCTGTCCTCCAGTGTCGTCAGGCCGCTTTCCCTTAACCTCTCTTCGTAGGACATTCCCCTTAGCTCTGAAAATAGCCTTGTTTCAAACCTATGCACTTTCTCTAATTTCTTGACGTGCTTGACCAGGTGTGGGTTCCAAGCTGGTGCTGCATACTCCAATATGGGCCTAACGTACACGGTGTACAGTGTCTTGAACGATTCCTTACTAAGGTATCGGAACGCTATGCTCAGGTTTGCCAGGCGCCCGTATGCTGCAGCAGTTATCTGATTGACGTATGAATCCGGAGACATGCTCGGTGTTATACTCACCTCATGATATTTCTCTATGAGTGAGGTTTACAGTCTTTGGCCACGTAGCCTATATTATGTCTGCTGTCTTCTTTGTCCTTCTCCAATCTTCATGACTTTGCATTTGACTGGGTTAAATTAGAGGAGCCAGTTGCTGGACCACGTGTCCAGCCTGTTCAGTTCTCTTTGTAGTCCTGCCTGATCCTCATCTGATTTAATTCCTCTAATTAACTTCACATCATCTGTGAACAGAGACACTTCTGAGTCCATCCCTTCATTATGTCATCCATATATACTAAAAATAGCACTGGTCCTAGGACTGATAGTCTTCTCCATAACTTTGCATACTATACACGTCAGTGGCACTGATCTATAGTTTAGTGCCTCATTTCTGTCTCCTTTCTTAAAAATGGGAACTACATTTTCCATCTTCCATACCTCATGTAGTTGCCCATTTTCAAGGGATGTGTTGAAAATTGTGGTTAGTGGCACACACAGCATCTCTGCTCACTCTCGAAGGACCTGTGGAGAGATGTTGTCCAGTCCCACTGCCTTTGAGGTACCAAGGCTACATAGCTTCTTCACCTCCTCCCCAGTTGTGTGTATTTCATCCAACAATTGTTGGTATAACCCTTGTTGGTGTCACCCTCTGTTCTGTCTTTCCATAGTCCTTCCTGTCTCTTCTGTAAATACTGCCTTAAATCTCTTGTTCAGATCCTCACATAACTCTTGATCGTTTCTTGTGAGCTCCCCAGCCTGATTACCTGGTCTTTGACTGTTGTCTTCCTCCTAATGTGGTTATACAGCAGTTTCGGATCATACTTGACTTTTGATGCTATGCTGTTTTCGTACTGTCGCTGGGCCTCCCTGTGCATACTCGTTTCTGGTTTTTCGACTATTCTCTTTATTTTCCTGGGTCCTTTGCTTTCTGTACTTTTTCCATTCTCTACTTCGCATAGTTTTTACTTCCCCTAGACCTTCGAGTAAACCAAGGGCTCATTCTGGTCTTTCCATTATTTCTGTTGCCCTTGGAAACAAACCTTTCCCCTGCCTCCTTGCATTTTGTTGTTATGTATTCCATCATTTCGTTTACTGACTTTCCTACCAATATTCTGTTCCACTGAACGTCCTGCAGGAAATTCCTCATACCTGTGTAGTCTCCCCTTTTATAGTTTGTTTTTTTCCCATTCAACTCCTGTCACCCTCTCCACTTGTAACTCTAGTATATATTCAAAGCTTAGAACTACGTGATCATTATCTCTCAAAGGGCCTCTCATATGTGATGTTCTCAATGTCCGAGCTGCTCAGGGTGAATACAAGGTCCAATCTCCCTGGTTCATCCTCCTCTCTCTCTCTGGTAGTGTCTCTAACATGTTGGTGCATGAGGTTTTCCAGAACCACATCCATCATTTTGGCTCTCCATGTTTCAGGACCCCCATGTGGCTCCAGGTTTTCCCACTCAATCTCTCAATGGTAGAAATCGCCCATAACCAGTACCTTTGCTTTGCTCGAGTGAGCCCTTCAGGCCACATCAACTAGTCTGTCCACCGTTGCTCTGTTGCTCTCTTCATATTTCTCTCTTGGCCTCCTGCAATTCTGTTGTGGGTTATATATCATTGTAATGACTACCTTACGTTCCCCCCAGACTAAATTGTACCAACTATGTAATCCCTTCCTCAAATTCCTCATCGGTTATTAATGAACAGTGTAACCCCTCCTCCCCCTCTGCTTCTTCTATCTTTCTTCATTATCTGATATCTGGGTGGGAAGACTGCATCTGTTATTGTTTCAGTGAGTTTCGTTTCTGTGACTGCTATAATGTCTGGGGACGTTTCATTTATTCTTTTATGCTACTCCTCACATTTATTTGTTATTCCATCCGCATTCTTATACCAAACCTTCAACTTCTTTTCTAAAACTTTGTTCCAGGGAGAATATTGGGGCTGGGGGAGCAGGAGTCCAGGTGGGGGCCCATGAGGGGTAGCAGTGGGGGTAGAGTTTGTGATGAGGGGTGGGGGAAGAGTGCCTATGGGGGGTGCTGTAGGGGTGGGGTTTGCGATATGGGGGTGGGGACAGAGGGAACTGTGTGGGTTTTGGTTAAGATTGTTTAGCTGCACTGGGGTTGTCGGGGTAGGGTTTGTGGGGTTTGCGATGTGGAGGGTGGGGTGGAAGGAGCGAACAGTGTGCGGGTTTTGGTTTAGATTGTTTGGTTGCACTGGGGATGTGTGTGTGTGTTTGTGTGTGTACTCACCTAGTTGTACTCACCTAGTAGTGGTTGCAGGGGTCGATTCATAGCTCCCGGCCCCGCCTATTCTCTGGTGTGTGTGTGTGTGAGCGTGTGTGTCTGTGTGTGTGTGTCTGTGTGTGTGTGTGTGTGTGTGTGTGTGTGTGTGTGTGTGTGTGTGTGTGTGTGTGTGTGTGTGTGTGTGTGTGTTTGTGTGTGTTTGTGTGTGTGTGTGTGTGTGTGTGTGTGTGTGTGTATGTACTCACCTAGCTGAGGTTGCAGGGGTCCAGTCCTGTGTGAGTGCATGTGTGTGTGTGTGTGTGTGTGTGTGTGTGTGTACTCACCTAGTTCTCACCTAGTTGAGGCTGCAGGAGTCGAGTCCAAGCTCCTGGCCCCGCCTCTTCACTGGTCCTTACTAGGTCACTCACCCTGAACCGTGAGATTTATCATACCTCTGCTTAAAGCTATGTATGGATCCTGCCTCCACTACATCGCTTCCCAAACTATTATACTTCCTGACTGCTCTGTGGCTAAAGAAATACTTCCTAACATCCCTGTGATTCATCTGTGTCTTCAACTTCCAACTGTGTCCCCTAGTTGCTGTGTCCCATCTCTGGAACATCCTGTCTTTGTCCACCTTGTCAATTCCTCTCAGTATTTTGTATGCCGTTATCATGTAGTCCTTATCTCTTTTGTCCTCCAGGAGTAATTATTTGGTTGATGTGCACCTCAGGAGATGTGCTTGGTGTTATATTTAACCCAAAAGGTGAGTGAGGTTTGTAGTCTCTGGCCCCATAGTCTGTATTCCTTCTGTGGTCTTATTTGTCCTTCCCCAGTCTTCATGACTTTGCACTTGGTGGGGTTGAACTCCAGGAGCCTATTGCTGGATCAGGCCTGCAGCCTATCCAGATCCCTTTGTAGTTCTGCCTGGTACCCCTTAGATTGAATTCTTCTCATCCACTTCACGTCATCTGCAAACAGGGACACTTCGGAGTCTTTTCTTTCCATTATGTCGTTCACACATACCAGAATCAACAGCACCGGTCCTAGGACTGTACCCTGTGGAACCCCACTCATCACAGGCGCCCACTCTGACACCTCGCCTCGTGCCAAGACTCGTTGCTATCTTCCTGACAGATATTCCCTGATCCATTGTAATGCCTTCCCTGCCATCCATGCCTGGTCCTCCAGTATTTGTACTAATCTCCTGTGTGGAACTGTGTCAAACGCTTTCTTACACACAAAGAAAATGGAATCTACCCATCCCTCTCTTTCTTGTCTTACTGCTGTCACCATGACATAGAACTCAGTAGGTTTGTGACACAGGATTTCCCATCCCTGAAACCATGTTGGCTGTTGTTAAGCTCATTTCTTTCTAGGTGTTCCACTACTCTTCTCTTGACAACCTTCTTCATGACTTTGCATACTATACATGTCAGTGACACTGGTCTATAGTTTAGTGCTTCTTGTGTGTCTCTTTTTTTATAAATTGGGACTACATTTGCTGTCCATACTTCAGGTAATCTCCCTGTCTCGACAGATGTGTTGAATATTGTTGTTAGGGGTACACATGGTGCCTCTGCGCCCTCTCTCAGGACCCATGGAGAGATGTTATCCGGCCCCATTGCCTTTGAGGTGTCTACCTCACTCAGGTACCTCTTGACTTAGTCCTCGGTTGCACGTATTGTGTCCAGCACTTGATGGTGTACCCCACCTCTACGTCTTTCTTGAGTCCCTTCTGTCTCCTCTTTGAACACTTCCTTGAATCTCATGTTGAGTTCCTCACATCTCAGTCGTTTCTTGTGATCTCTCCTCCTTCCTTCCTTCCTTAGCTTGATTACCTGGTCCTTGACTGTTGTTTTCCTCCTGATGTGGCTGTACAACAGCTTCTGCTTTTTCATTATTACTATTACCCTTGGGTATAAACCTCTCCTCAGCTTCTTTGCATATTGTTGTCATGTATTCAATCATCTCGTTTACCGACTTCCCTGCCGGTTCTATGTCCCACTGAACCCCGTTCAGGAAGTTCCTCATTCCCGTGTAGTCCCCCTTCTTGTAGTTTGGCTTCATTCGTCCGGCTTTCCCTGCTTCCCCCGCCACTTGCAAGTCTATTGTGAATTCTAATCTTAAAACCACATGATTGCTGGCCCCAAGCGGTCTTTCATATGTGATGTCCTCAATATCTACACTACTCAAGGTGAATACTAGGTCCAGTATCGTTGGTTCATCCTCTCCTCTATCTCTCATAGCGTCCCTTGCATGTTGGTACATGAAGTTTCCCATGACCACCTCCATTATCTTAGCCCTCCATGTTTCTTGGCCCCAGTGTTGCTCCAAGTTCTACCAATCAGTTTCCTTGTTGTTGAAGTCCCCCATGATCAGTAGCTTTGTGCTGCTTACATGAGCCCTTATTGCCACTTCAGCCAGTTTGTCAACCATTGCTCCATTACTCTCATCATACTTTTGCCTTGGCCTCCTTGTTTTGTTGTGGGTTATACATCACTGCAATTACCGCCTTGGGACCTCCAGACTGGAGCATTCCTACTACATAATCCCTTACTTCTCCACTGTCTCCTCTCTTCAGCTCATCAAAATCCCATCGGTTTTTGATCAGCAGTGCCACTCCTCCACTGGATCTGATATCCTGCTGGAAAGATGGCATCTGTTATCATACCTGTGAGCTTTGTTTCTGTAAGAGCTATGATGTCTGGTGACTCCTCTTTGACTCTTTCGTGCCACTCCTCCCACTTATTTGTTATTCCATCAGCGTTTGTTTACCATTCCTTCAGTTTCCTCTCCAATACTGTGTTTTGGGGGTCTGTGAAGGTGGGGTACCTTGCAGTGTACTGTGGGATTCTATAACTGAGTGTTGGGTGGGAGCTGTGAGTGTGGATTGTGGTTTGTGTTGGGAAGGTGTGATTGGAACATTTTCTCCCTTGTTTTTCCAGTTTCTATTGGTGGTATGTTTGTACTACTGCATTTGACCTATCCCCCTCTGCATCTGCACCCAGCTGCTCTCCCCCTGCACTCCATGGCCCTGCTTGGTAGGCTGATGTGGCCTTAGCATACGTCATTCCTCTTTCCTTCCCATTGGGCCTCCCAGCTTCGTATGCTGTGTCGTCTCTGGTCAGTACCCCTGTAACTCGCTTCAGCCTGCTTACTTCAGCTTCTAGGACCTTTATCCTGGCTACAGCAGTTTCGACTTGAGACTCCCATTTCTTCTTCTCCTCCAGCCTCTTTTCCATTTTCACTGGAAGCTGTCTCCAATTATGTAGAAAGCTGTCCAACTTTTATTTCCCACTCTTGTTCCATCCTTTTGCACTGCTCTTCCATCCACTCCATCCCATCAGAACCATTGTCCCCGATCACTGGGTCATTCGAGTGTGTACTCACCTATTTGTACTCACCTATTTGTACTTGCAGGGGTCGAGTCATAGCTCCTGGCCCCGCCTCTTCACTGATTGCTACTAGGTCCTCTCTCTCCCTGCTCCATGAGCTTTATCATACCTCGCCTTAAAACTATGTATGGTTCCCGCCTCCACTACTTCACTTTCTAGACTATTCCACGACTTGACTACTCTATGACTGAAGAAATACTTCCTAACATCCCTTTGATTCATCTGAGTCTTCAACTTCCAATTGTGACCTCTTGTGTATGTGTCCCATCTCTGGAACATCCTGTCTTTGTCCACCGTGTCTATTCTGCGCAGTATTTTATATGTCGTTATCATGTCTCCCCTGACCCTCCTGGCCTCCAGTGTCGTCAGGCCGATTTCCCTCAACCTTTCTTCGTACGACAATCCCCGTAGCTCTGGGACTAGTCTTGTTGCAAACCTTTGCACTTTCTCTAATTTCTTGACGTGCTTGACTAGGTGTGGATTCCAAACTGGTGCTGCATACTCCAGTATGGGCCTGACGTAAATGGTATACAGTGTCTTGAACGACTCCTTATTGAGGTATCGGAACGCTATCCGTAGGTTTCCCAGGCGCCCGTATGCTGCAGCAGTTATCTGATTTATGTGCGCCTCAGGAGATATGCTCGGTGTTATACTCACCCCCAGATCTTTTTCCTTGAGTGAGGTTTGCAGTCTTTGGCCATCTAAACTATATTGTGTCTGCGGTCTTCTTTGCCCTTCCCCAATCTTCATGACTTTGCATTTGGCAGGGTTAAACTCAAGGAGCCAGTTTCTGGACCAGGCTTGTAGCCTGTCCAGGTCTCTTTGTAGTCCTGCCTGATCCTCATCCGATTTGATTCTTCTCATTAACTTCACATCATCTGCAAACAAGGACACTTCTGAGTCTATCCCTTCCGTTATGTCGTTCACATATACCAAGAACAGCACAGGTCCTAGGACTGACCCCTGTGGAACCCCGCTTGTCACAAGCGCCCATTCTGACACCTCGTCACGTACCATGACTCGTTGTTGCCTCCCTGTCAGGTATTCTCTGATCCATTGCAGTGCCTTTCCTGTTATGTGTGCCTGATCTTCTAGCTTTTTCAGTAACCTCTTGTGAGGAACTGTGTCGAAGGCCTTTTTGCAGTCCAAAAAAATGCAGTCGATCCACCCCTCTCTCTCTTGTCTTACTTCTGTCACCTTGTCATAAAACTCTAGTAGGTTTGTGACACAGGATTTTCCTTCCCTGAAACCATGCTGGTTGTCAATTATACACTTGTTTCTTTCCAGGTGCTCCACCACTCTCCTCCTGATGATCTTCTCCATGACCTTGCATACTATACACGTTAGTGATACAGGTCTGTAGTTTAGTGCCTCATGTCTGTCTCCCTTTTTAAAAATTGGGACTACATTTGCCATCTTCCATACCTCAGGGAGTTGCCCAGTTTCAAATGATGTGTTGAAGATCTTTGTTAATGGCACACACAATATCTCTGCTCCCTCTTTAAGGACCCACGGAGAGATGTTGTCTGGTCCCACCGCCTTTGAGGTGTCAAGTTCGCATAGCAGCTTCTTCACTTCCTCCTTGGTTATATGTACCTCATCCAGCACTTGCTGGTGTACCCCCCTGTTCTGATTTCCTGGAGTCCTACTGGTTTCCACTGTAAATACTTCTTTAAATCTCGTGTTGAGCTCCTGACATACCTCTCGGTCGTTTCTTGTGAATTCCCCATCACCCTTCCTCAGTCTGATTACCTGGTCCTTGACTGTTGTTTTCCTCCTGATGTGGCTGTACAACAGCTTCGGGTCAGTCTTGACTTTCGATGCTATGTCATTTTCATATTGTCGCTGAGCCTCCCTTCTTATCTGTGCATATTCATTTCTGGCTCTTCGGCTAATCTCTTTATTTTCCTGAGTTCTCTGTCTTCTGTACCTTTTCCATTCTCTAGTACACCTAGTTTTTGCCTCCCTACACCTTTGGGTGAACCAAGGACTCGTTCTGTTCTTCCCATTATTTCTGTTTCCCTTGGGAACAAACTTATCCTCTGCCTCCTTGCATTTTGTTGCCACATAGTCCATCATTTCTTGTACTGGTGTTTCTGTCAGTTCCCTCTCCCACTGAATGTCTTCAAGGAAGTTCCTCATGCCTGAGTAGTTCCCCCTTTTGTAGTTTGGTTTTTCCCAACCTATTCCTGCTACTCTCTCCACTTGGAGCTCAACTATGTAGTCGAAGCACAGAACCACATGATCACTAGCTCCCAGGGGCCTTTCATACATGATCCTCGATGTCCGAACTACTCAAGGTGAATACAAGGTCCAGTCTTGCTGGTTCATCCTCTCCTCTCTCTCTGGTAGTGTCTCTAACATGTTGATGCATGAGGTTTTCCAGTACCACATCCATCATCTTGGCTCTCCATGTTTCGGGACCCCCATGGGGCTCCAGGTTTTCCCAGTCAATCTCCTTGTGATTGAAATCGCCGATAAATAGTAACTTTGCTCCCCCCATGTGTGCTCTCCTGGCCACCTAGGCTAGTGTGTCGACCATTGCTCTGTTGCTCTCATCGTATTCTTCTCTTGGCCTCCTGCAGTTCTGTGGTAGGTTGTACATTATTGCAATTATCACCTTATGTCCCTCAGACTGGATTGTTCCTACTAAGTAGTCCCTTTCGCCCGTGCCATCCATTCCTTCCATTTTCTCAAAACCCCTCTGTGTTTCCTGAGGATTTGATATCCGGATGGAAAGATTGATTCTGTTATTATTCTGGTGAGTTTTGTTTCTGTGAGTGCTATTATGTCTGGGGATGTCTCCTTGATTCTTTCGTGCCAATCCTCATACTTATTTGTTATTCCATCTGCATTTGTATACCACACCTTCAACTTCTTTTCTAAGACTGTGGTCTGGGAGGTGTATTGGGGTTGGGGAAGTGGGAGACCTGATAAGGAACTATGTGGGGGTGGAGTTTGTAATGCAGTGGGTGGGGGCATTGGATGTGGCATGGGTGTTTTGGTTTAGAGTGTTTGGTTGCACTGGGGTTGACCTGGTTGGGAGGCTTCTATAGGAAATTGTGAGGGAGGCTGTATTTGATCTTCCTGGGTCTGGGATCTCCTGTCTGTCTTCCCCATCCCTTCTCTTTCCTCCTTTCGCCTTTGTACCATCTCTCTCAGTTTCTGCCTTTCTTCTTGTGTTCTGTCGCGGTCGAGATACACCTTCCTGTATGCCTGCATGTCCCTTAACCGTGCTTTCTCCTGCAGGATCCTGTTACGAGTCGATTCTGTCTTGACGTTCACTTTCCCTGGCCAGTTCTTTTTTTTACAAGCCCCCATGTTCTCCACAAAATTCTCCGAAAATTTTCCAGCTGGGTCATGTCGTCTTCTCCTATTGCTTTCATGATGCTTTCAATTGCTTTTTTCTCCTTGTTTTCTTGCTTCATATGTTTCCCCTTCAACTTCCTGGAGTCCATACACAAAGACTGACCTCACCCTTTCATTCTCCCACTGCATATCCCAGTGTATCCCCTCATTCAATTTGATTTCCTCCATTGCAGCTTTCCTTTCTTCAGTTTCACTAGCTAATGTACTTGGGCTCAGTGGCCTGTCATTTTCCCTTCTCGGCTTTCCCTGGGCTCTGCTGTGGTCTGTTAGGGCCTCCACATATAGCTTAGCTCTTTCATTTACTACAGTCTCCTGCAATAGAGCTTCTACATGCAGTTTTGCTCCTTCTTTCCCTACAGTCCCCTTATTTGTGACTGAGGTAGCAGTCTCTGATGGCAATCCCAAAATGTTCTTTAGTTCTTTAGGCTGTTTCAGATTTTTCAGTTCCTCTTCTAAACTCTGTATCCTAGCCTCTGCTGCTTTTACTTGCACCTCCCACTTCCTGCTTTCCATATCTATCCTCTCTTACATTCTCATGCCAAGTTCTAGTTTCTTTTCCCATTCATGTTCCCTTTTCATGAGCTCTGCTGCCCAATCTTCCTTTGCAGCTTCCTCCTCCTATCCCTTGGTTTTTCTTCCTGCTCTCTGGCAACCCATTTTTGTTTTATCCTGATTGCCTCAGAGTGGGAAACCTATGTAATTCTGTGTGTTAGGTTAGTAGTGTGTATGTCAGAGTGTGGGGGGGGGGGAGGTAGAAGAGGAACTGTGGCTATGTGGGAAAGGAGTGGGGAGGGGATTTAGGGGAGAATATGGGGAGTGGGAAGGAGGGAGAAGCAAGTGGGTGAGTGGGAGAAGGAGAGGGGGAAGGAGGGAGAGGTGGGGAGGGGGAGGGTGAAAGAGGGAAGGGAGGAATCAGGGGAAGGAGTGAGATGTCGGTTCGGAGGGGGGGAGTGTATGTGTGAGTCTGGATATGTGTGTGTGTGTGTGTATGTGAGTGTGTGTGTGTGTGTGTGTGTGTGTGTGTAATTATGTGTGAAATTATGTGTGGGTTTATTGTGTGTCTGAAAGGTAGGTTTGTGCGGTGTAATGTGGAGTTTCAGTGGTCCTTGACTGACCACAACTTCTTGTGACCTTACCCCCACCCTCCTGGGACTTGACCTGCACCTACTTACAGTGTGTGTGTGTGTGTGTGTGTGTGTGTGTGTGTGTGTGTGTGTGTGTGTGTGTGTGTGTGTGTGTGTGCATGTGTGTGCATGTGTGTGTGTGTGTGTGTGTGTGAGTGTGTGTGTGTGTGTGTGTGTGTGTGTGTGTGTGTGTGTGTGCATGTGTGTGCTTGTGTGTGTGTGTGTTTGTGTGTGTGTTTGTGTGTGTGTGTGTGTGTGTGTGTGTGTGTGTGTGTGTGTGAGTGTGTGTGTGTGTGTGTTCGTGTGTATGGGGGAGGTATGAGGGGGAGATACTGTTAATACATACCAGTAATTCTGGGTTATAAAAAGCGGAAATTGCTACTAGGGTCTAAAGCTTCTATGAGTGCCTGCCCTTGTGTGTGCGTGTGTGTAAGGGAGGGATGGTTGGGGGGGGGGAGGTGGTGTGGTTTGAAGATCCGTTATACCTCTCTGTCGTGTAGGCTCAGAATTTAGTCCCAGCTGTCTTTCCTAGTAATGCTACTCTCTCCACTTATTGCCCTTTCTGGATTTAAGTATCAATTAATGCTGGTTATTATCCTATTCCTTGTTCACATTGAGAGAGGACTTTCTAGCTTCCTAAGTATTCTTACTGCTAATAACTACTGGTAGTAATACTACCTTACCCCTACGTTACCCCTCGCTAGACTGCTGTCCTCCCCAAACTCGTCAACACTATCTTACTTTATCTAAGCTATTTCTACTCTAATTCTGGTAATAGCTTGCAAAAGTGAGTGACCAGTATCTAACAGTGATGTAAGGCCAGAAGCCAGAGCCTGCAACATGCAAACCACAAATAGGTGAGTGATACTTACGCTGGCAACGGTGCGGCGACAAATTGCCAGATGCTGATGACGAAGTCGTCGTACGTAGGCCTTAAATCCCTATTTTGGAGATCCTTCACCCATGATGTTTATAACCATATATGCTCATACTTCCCATGTTCCTCTCGCGATTTCACTGTGTGTGTGCATGTGTGTGTGTGTGTGTGTGAGTGTATGTGTGTGCATGAGTGTGTGTGTGTGTGTGTGTGTGTGTGTGTGTATGTGTGTACTCACCTAGTTGTACTCACCTAGTTGAGGTTCCAGGGGTCGAGTCCTAGCTTCCAGCCCCGCCTCTTCACTGGTCGATACTAGGTCACTCTCCCTGAACTGTGAGTTTTATCATACCTCTGCTTAAAGCTATGTATGGATCCTGCCTCCACTACATCGCTTCCCAAACTATTCCACTTCCTGACTACTCTGTGGCTGAAGAAATGCTTCCTAACATCCCTTTGATTCATCTGTGTCTTCAGCTTCCAACTGTGTCCCCTTGTTGCTCTGTCCCACCTCTGGAACATCTTGTCTTTGTCCACCTTGTCAAATCCTCTCAGTATCTTGTAAGTCGTTATCATGTCCCCTCTATCTCTCCAGTCATCCAGTGTCGTCAGGTTGATTTCCCTTAACCTCTCCTCGTAGGACATACCTCTTAGCTCTGGGACTAGTCTTGTTGCAAACTTTTTCACTTTCTCTAGTTTCTTTAAGTGCTTGGCCAGGCGTGGGTTCCAAACTGGTGCCGCATACTCCAAAATAGGCCTAACGTACACGGTGTACAGGGTCCTGAACAATCCCTTATTAAGATGTCGGAATGCTGTTCTATGGTTTGCTAGGCACGCATATGCTGCAGCAGTTATTTGGTTGATGTCTGCTTCAGGAGATGTGCCTGGTGTTATACTCACCCCAAGATCTTTTTCCATGAGTGAGGTTTGTAGTCTCTGGCCCCCTTAGACTGCACTCCGTCTGTAGTCTTCTTTTCCCTTCCCCAATCATCATGACTTTGCACTTGGTGGGTTTAAACTCCAGGAGCCAATTGCTGGACCAGGTCTGCAGCCTGTTCAGATCCCTATGTAGTTCTGCCTGGCCTTCGATCAAATGAATTCTTCTCATCAACTTCACGTCATCTGCAAACAAGGACCCTTTGGAGTCTATTCCTTCCGTCATGTCGTTCACAAATACTAGAAACAGCACTGGTCCTAGGACTGACCCCTGTGGCACCCCGGTGCTCACAGGTGCCAACTCTGACACCTCGCCACGTACCATGACTCGTTGCTGTCTTCCTGACAAATATTCCCTGATCCATTGTAGTGCCTTCCCTGTTATCCCTGCTTTGTCCTCCAGTTTTTGCACTAATCTCTGGTGTGGAACTGTGTCAAACGCCATCTTGCAGTCCAAGAAAATGCAATCCACCCATCCTTCTCTCTCTTGTCTTACTGCTGTCACCATGTCATAGAACTCCAGCAGGTTTGTGACACAGGATTTCCCGTCCCTGAATCAATGTTGGCTGCTGTTGATGAGATCATTCCTTTCTAGGTGTTCCAACACTTCTCCTGATAATCTTCTCCATGACTTTGCTTACTATACATGTCAATGACACTGGTCTGTAGTTTAGTGCTTCATGTCTGTCTCCTTTTTTAAAGATTGGGACTACATTTGCTGTCTTCCATGCCTCAGGCAATCTCCATGTTTCGATAGATGTATTGAATATTGTTGTTAGGGGCACACACAGAGCCTCTGCTCCCTTTCTAAGGACCCATGGAGAGATGTTATCCGGCCCCGTTGCCTTTGAGGTATCTAGCTCGCCCAGAAGCCTCTTCACTTCTTCCTCGGTTGTGTGTACTGTGTCCAGCATATGGTGGTGTGCCCCACCTCTCCGTCTTTCTGGAGCCCCTTCTGTCTCCTCTGTGAACACTTCTTTGAATCTTTTGTTGAGTTCCTCACATACTTCATGGTCATTTCTTGTTGTCTCTCCTCCTTCCTTCCATAGCCTGATTACCTGGTCCTTGACTGCTGTTTTCCTCCTGATGTAGCTGTATAACAGTTTCGGGTCAGATTTGGCTTTCGCTGCTATGTTGTTTTCATATTGTCGTTGGGCCTCCCTTCTTATCTGTGCATATTCATGTCTGGCTCTACGACTGCTCTCCTTATTCTCCTGGGTCCTTTGCCTTCTATATTTTTTTCCATTCCCTAGCACACTTGGTTTTTGCCTCCCTGCACCTTTGGGTGAACCATGGGCTCGTCCTGGCTTTTTCATTATTCCTGTTACCCTTGGGAACAAACCTCTCCTCAGCTTCCTTACACATTGTTGCTACGTATTCCATCATCTCATTAACTGGCTTCCCTGCCAGTTGTCTGTCCCACTGAACCCCGTTCAGGAAGTTCCTCATTCCCGTGTAGTCCCCTTTCTTGTAGTTTGGCTTCATTCATCCTGGCCTTCCTGCTTCCACTTCCACTTGTAGCTCTACTGTGTATTCGAAGCTTAAAACCACATGATCGCTGGCCCCAAGGGCTCTTTCATATGTGATGTCCTCAATATCTGGACTACTCAAGGGGAATACTAAGTCCAGTCTTGCTGGTTCATCCTCTCCTGTCTCTCTTGTAGTGTCTCTTATGTGTTGGTACATGAAGTTTTCCAGTACCACCTCCATCATCTTAGCCCTCCATGTGTCTTGGCCCCCATGTGGCTCCAAGTTCTCCCAATCAATCTCCTTGTGGTTAAAGTCACACTCGATCAGGAGCTTTGGAATGCATGCATGAGCTCTTCTGGCCACTGCAACCAGTATGTCAACCATCGCTCTATTGCTCTCTTCATACTCTTGCCTTGGCCTCCTGCTGTTCTGTGGTGGGTTATACATCATTGCAATTACCACCTTGGGACCTCCAGAGTGAAGTGTTCCCACTATATAATCACTTGGTTCTCCCTTGTCTCCTCTCTCCAGCTCATCAAAATTCAATCGGTTTTTGATCAGCAGTACCACTCCTCCACCCTCCCTGTTCCCTCTGTCTCCCCTCAGGATCTGGTATCCCGTTGGAAAGATGGCATCTGTTATCATACCTGTAAGCTTGGTTTCTGTGAGAGCTATGATGTCCGGTGATGCCTGTTTTACTCTTTCGTGCCACTCCTCACACTTATTTATTCCATCAGCGTTTGTGAACCATACCTTCAGTTTCCTGTGGTTTAGGAGGCCTGTGAGGGTGGGAGGCCTGGTAGCATACTGTGGGATTCTATAACTGGGTGTTGGGTGGAAGCTGTGGGTATGGATTGTAGTTTGTGTTGGGATGGTGTGATAGGTTGTGGGGTTCTGAGGATAGTTGTGTGAGTGCTTGCCCTTGCTGCTCTGGTCTGCTCTGATTGACCTCTGCTGATTCCATCCTTGTCTCCTTTCCTCACTCCTTTCGCTTTTTTCTCCTCTCCCTCAGCGGCTGTCGTTCTGTTTGTGGTCTGTATCTGTCTAGGAACACCCTCTTGTACTCTTCCGAGTATTTCAACCGTGGTTTCTCTTGGAGGATCCTGTTCAGCACTGTTTCTGTCCTGAGAATCAGCTTCATCGGTCGTTTTCTTCACTTCAAGTACCCCCCTATTCTCTGAAAATTTACAATCTCGTCCACGTCTACTCCACCTATTTCCATGATGATTTTCTCAAGCTCCTTTCTTTCTGCATGCCGCCTTTCAGTGTGTCCTTTCCTCTCTCTCCTGAAGCCCATGGATAAATACTGATTTTGCCATTTCCTCATCCCATTGCCTCTCCCTCTGTGACTCTTGTTCCTGTCTGTACGTGGTCATTTTCTCAATTGATTTTTCCAGTGGCTCTTGGTAGCATGGGTGTGCCTCTGCATTCGACCTATCACCCTCTCTACCTGCTCCCAGCTGCTCCTCCCTTTCACTCCTTGGCCCTTCTTGGCAGGTTGATATGACCTTAGCATAATTCATATCTCCTTCCTGTTCGGCCTCTCAGCTTCATATGCTGTGTCTTCTCTGGTCACTGCCCCTGTAACTTGCCTGAGCCTGTTTACCTCACCTTCTAGGACCTTTATCCTGGCTACTGCAGTTTCGACATATGCCTCCCAATTCTTCTCTTTCTCCAACCTCTTTTCCAATTTCACAGAAAACTCTTTCTCCATTTTTTCAGAAAGCTGTCCCAGTTTTCTCTCGCACTCTTGTTCCATCCTTTTCCACTGCTCCATCCACTACTCCCTACCAGAACCATTCTCATCTGATCCCTGGGTCCTGCGAGTCCTGTGTGTGTGTGTGTGTGTGTGTGTACTCACCTAATTGTACTCACCTAATTGTGGTTGCAGGGGTCGAGACTCAGCTCCTGGCCCCGCCTCTTCACTGATCGCTACTGGATCCTCTCTCTCTCTGCTTCCTGAGCTTTGTCATACCTCTTCTTAAAACTATGTATGGTTCCTGCCTCCACTACTTCACTTGCTAGGCTATTCCACTTGCTGACAACTCTATGACTGAAGAAATACTTCCTAACGTCCCTGTGACTCGTCTGAGTCTTCAGCTTCCAGTTGTGACCCCTTGTCCCTGTGTCCCCTCTCTGGAACATCCTATCTCTGTCCACCTTGTCTATTCCCCGCAGTATCTTGTATGTCGTTATCATGTCTCCCCTGACCCTTCTGTCCTCCAGTGTCGTCAGTCCGATTTCCCTTAACCTTTCCTCGTACGACATTCACTTGAGCTCTGGGACTAGCCTTGTTGCAAACCTTTGTACTTTCTCTAACTTCTTGACGTGCTTGACCAGGTGTGGGTTCCAGACTGGTGCTGCATACTCCAGTATGGGCCTAACATACACAGTGTACAGTGTCTTGAACGATTCCTTATTAAGGTATCGGAACGCTAATCTCAGGTTTGCCAGGCGCCCGTATGCTGCAGCGGTTATTTGGTTGATGTGTGCCTCCGGTGATGTGCTCGGTGTTATGGTCACCCCAAGGTCTTTCTCCCTGAGTGAGGTCTGTAGTCCACCTAGCCTATACTCTGTCTGCGGTCTTCTTTGCCCCTCCCCAATCTTCATGACTTTGCATTTGGCTGGATTGAATTCGAGAAGCCAGTTACTGGACCACATGTCCAGCCTCTCCAGGTCTCTTTGCAGTCCTGCCTCATCCTCGTCCGATTTAATTTTTCTCATCAACTTCACGTCATCTGCGAACAGGGACACTTCAGAGTCTATTCCTTCCATCATGTCGTTCACATATATCAAAAATAGCACTGGTCCTAGAACTGACCCCTGTGGGACCCCGCTCGTAACAGGCGCCCACTGTGATACCTCTTCACGTACCATGACTCGTTGCTGCCTCCCTGTCAGGTATTCCCTTATCCATTGCAGTGCCCTTCCTTTTACGTGTGCCTGATCCTCCAGCTTCTGCACTAATCTCTTGTGGGGAACTGTGTCAAAGGCCTTCCTGCAGTCTAGGAAAACGCAATCTACCCAACCCTCTCTCTCGTGTCTTACTTCTGTTACCTTGTCATAAAACTCCAGGAGGTTTGTGATACAAGATTTGCCTTCCATGAACCCATGCTGGTTTTCATTTATAATCTTGTTCCTTTCCAGGTGTTCGACCACTCTCCTCCTGATAATCTTCTCCATGACTTTGCACACGATACATGTCAGAGACACAAGTCTGTAGTTTAGTGCCTCGTTTCTGTTTCCTTTCTTAAATATGGGGACTACATTAGCTGTCTTCCATTTCTCAGGTAGTTGCCCAGTTTCAAGGGATGTGTTGAAGATTGTGGTTAGAGGCACACACAGCATCTCTGCTCCTTCTCTAAGGACCCATGGGGAGATGTTGTCCGGTCCCATCGCCTTTGAGGTGTCAAGGTCACTTAAGAGCTTCTTCACCTCCTCCTCAGTTGTTCGTATGTCATCCAACACTTGTTGGTATATTCCCTCTTGATGTTCCCTTCTGTTCTGTCTTCCCACAGCCCTTCCTGTCTCTACTGTAAAAACTTCCTTAAATCTCCTGTTCAGCTCCTCACATACCTCCTGATCATTTCTTGTGAGTTCTCCACCTTCTGTCCTTAATCTGATCACCTGGTCTTTGACTGTTGTCTTCCTCCTGATGTGGCTTTACAACAGTTTCGGGTCAGTCTTGATTCTC